>NC_135502.1:46283241-46558241 GCF_052857255.1 Amblyomma americanum
CGACATGAAGAGGGAGCGGATTAATGATGTTCGCTCTGGTAAGGAATAAAATATTTCCTAGTATCGTCATCACCTAATTGTCATCAACGACCACGTTAAGTGAGCTGCGCAGAAATGCTGCTCTTACCAATCTCCAAATAGCCCTGTTCAGCGCTAGGTGTGGCAGCCTTACCTACTTCAAAGTGCTCAATATCGCCAGGTAGAGGAGACGACAGCATGAGTGCTGAATTTTATGGCGGACAAAAAGTCTGGCGAAAAACACATTATGTTTATTGGTGTAACCTGTGCCAGAGCACTGTGCTGTCGTCGAAGGTCGGCATATATCCGTCGATAACGCTCTCGCTCACTTTGAGGATGACAAACCATCGATATAGAACGGCTACAACAGCTACGACAAAAATTGGAGGACGATTACGCTTCGCCTTTAAGAATGGAACGCGACAGCATGTTGCAGCACTGCCAGGGAGTCCACGGAACGCCGTTGCCCGTTGAACGCGACAGCGTGTTGCAGCACTGCCAGGGAGTCCACGGAACGCCATCGCCCGTTCGGCGCGACGCCTTGCCCGTTAGAAAAATCGCTCTGCTACGTACGGTGAAACGGACGCGCGGAACGGCAAACCACGTAGAAGCGCTGCCAGGCGCCTTGCGGAAACGCGCGGGACTCAAGTTGCAGTTGTGGTTCATCGGCACATCGTTTAATAACTGGACGCCCCACTCCAGTTGTAGCCAACACAGTGCTGTGTGCGTGTGTTTTAATTCCTCCAACATGAACTAATCACGCGCACAACGTGGACACATTTCTAATTCTGTAAATAGTTTGCATCAACTACTCCTCCCCTATCCTCTCTTCATGTCCCCTCACCTCATTCATTTCATTTTTCCATTCTGCCTGCTATCCTTTATTTCCGCTGCCCGAGCTCAGGTGCTTCAGTATCGATGGCAGATGAAGGGGCTATGAAAAATCTTTTACTTGGTTTCACTATTATTTAAAAAAAAACATTTCCTCGGCAAACCCGATGCCACGAATGCCAGCATAGCTTCCGCGTCGAACGAACGGGCAGCAAGCAGCAAATTTCGTGGTGAACGCGCTTTGGATGTGCGCTGCATTGTTCGCCGCTCACCGCGTGATTCCCGCGTTCCCGCACGGCCCCACTGCGCCCGAACGAGAGATATGATAGTCGTGTCACTTCCTTTTCTTAAGATCAATTTTAATTTCATTTTCCTTTCCTTACGGCATGGTTCGTGCTTCCACAGAGATATATGAGACATACCGCACTTCCTTTCCATGAAACCAATTTTCATTTGTTTTTCCTTCCCTTGCGGTGCGATCCGGGTTGTCACACCGAAATATGTGACAAGCATCCCTTCCTTTCCTTGCGCTAGTGTTCTGTATATGGTCCCACAGAGAGCATATACAGAACGCTACCTTGCGCTGCCGTCGCCAGGCATCTGTTAAGGCAGTGGCGTACATTGCGAGGAGGAGGAGGGGGGTATTTTCGCTCACGGCCGAAGCCGACGACACCGGCTTTATTGGCACACGAGCTCCTTAACGCGGTCTCATTAATATGAAGCATGGTATAAATAGTTGCACGCAGCTTCAATTGTTCTAGAGAAATCTGGGCGCCTCTGCGAGACGAACATTATCATAAGGCTGAATGCCGGCGGCTTTGCACCAAAAACACATAACAAAAATGGTGTCCACCAGTAAAAAACAGCGTTTTCGCACATTTCGTGCTTGATAAGGCTAAACCACCGCCATTTTTTTTTCTGCTTCACTTAGATAGGATAACATCTTTGTGCATTGCATGAAATGAAATGCGAGGATTTGCAGTCGTCAAGTTAGGACTTATTTAGAGGAGCTGCAGAAGCGGCAATGACAAAATTATGCAGTGAACTTGCGCGGGTTTTCTCATACGACATCAAGGCACAAGGGGCGTTAGGTTGGCTCCAAATGCAGTGCATCGGGCAGCCTTCTCTCACATTCGCATCTATGAGGGCACTCACCGCTTGACCCAGGATGTTAAGACAATACTTTAAAAGAACTGCTTGAAACGCAGTATCAGTGCGAAGAATGACGATAATGTTAATTTTTATGAATAACAGATAACTTACCGAAGTAGGTAAAGCTTTTAAAGCTAAGCAACTTAACCCGAAGTAGAACCATTGTTGTCACCCATATTGAAGCCACTTGCTTTTGGACGTGTCTTGAGGAAACAGAAAAAAAAAGATGTCGTCGGATGTAACGCTTGGTTTTACTTCCTGAAAATGACGACCTTATTCGTGATATGTAGGATGATTTGAAACGATAGCTGTGGAAACTCGTCCGGAGTTTCGCTGTTCTAATGGGATTCATCGATCGCTCTGAAACATGTCATTGTGCACTAGTCGCTCTCTAGTTTTTTTCATTCTATCCTAGTCTAATCTGTTAAGCTCAGCGTATCCATATGTTTTATCAGCAGATGTCAGTGTCTTTTATCTTAGTTTTAGCTTTTCTTTAGCGCCCAAGATGTGCCCTCACAAGTTATATTTGCGAGGGTGCATTTGTTGGACGTATACTCCTTATTCCAAGCACATCCTGGCAAGGTCGCAACTTGCGGTTGTCTATCGATTGCTCTCCAAACAAATTTATGCCGTTCTTACGTGTGGTGTCACTGCTGTACTACTATTTTCATCTTTTCATTGCGCGAAATATCTCCAGGCTATTAGCAAAAACGAAAGGATGAACTGAATTATGAGCTTTTCTCGGTCAGCCACCTTCCTTGGCATATTTTACAATAGCATATTTCAACATAGCAAATCGCAGTCTGTATGCATGTAATGAATGTCTGATGCTTGCGTAATCAGGGCAAGTTTCTCAGGTTGCTTTGTACTCTATGAGCACCACCACATTTGTTCTCATTTTGGAAGCATGCTGGTTCCACATGCATGCGCCTTCGTCCTTCCCTGGCCATCTTGCGTTTCATTTTTTTTTGCATCTTTTTATGTTCACCACAGGCAGCGTGGCTGTGTTGCGAAGAACTCTATCGTGAGTCCCTGAAGTCTCCAGGAGTGCCTTAAATGAGTGCTGTAACCCTGTGTGTGTCGTTCCTTCGTTCATTCCCGCTCTTTCTGCTCGTATGCCAATTACTCCTACTGAAGTTTAGTCTATCTCAAGTTCCTCTCGGCTTCTCAGTGCACATCGCACTATCGGTACCAAGCACTCGTGCCGGCTGGTCGGGAGAGTTTCGAGGTTCAACGAAACTACCTTGGTGCTATGCACTCTTGATGAAGCAATGGAAGAAAAAGCCTCTCGACTTTCAGACGTCATCTAAGCTAAACGGCTACATTCGAGCGCTGTATATTTATTTGCCAGCGCAGTGACAGAAAAAAAAGGATGCTGCACTCTGGAACAATTAAGGAAATACGTACCAACATAGCCTTAGGATGCATCGTCAATGAGGCATTAAACTGCGAATGAATCACGATTTTTTATTCACGGTAATTAAAAAACAAATGTGATAGAATTAACCAAAGTCTCTTTTATAACCGCTAAACAACTGTTGTTCAGCGGCCCTGCTTCCTGCAAAAGAGAATATTTTGGAAAATTTCCTGAAAATACTTCAAGCTAAATGTTAATCGTTTTTTCTTCACACTTCTCTTTCTGATAGTTTATAGAACATATCGAGAAATCTGTTTATTGCTGCCTTCTTTTCATTGGAACTCATAATACAACAGCAAGGTGTACGCTCATACTCATTACGAAACGCTGCTAATTTTGCCGTAACTGGAGTCTGAAAAACTGCCTGGCACATTCCGGAAGGGTGCTTTGGGAGAAGAAAAGATGGAAAGACACTTATTGTTATACTGACCAAAAGGCCGCCGTGGTGGCTGAGTGGGGCGCTCGGCTTCTGGCCCAATAGAAGTTGGTTCGATACCGGCCGCGGCGGTCGAATTTCAATGGAGGCGAAATTCTAGGGGCCCGTGTACTGTGCGATGGCAGTGCACGTCAGAGAACCACAGGTGGTCGAAATTTCCAGTGCCTTTCACTACGGTGACCCTCATACCCTGAGTCGCTTTGGGACGTTAAACACACATAAATCAAACCCAATATACTGACCAACTCATCAAACAGGTACGGCAGTAACAGTTTAGCATGTCAGTTGAAATTCAACTTTTTGAATTATTTATGTGTTGGGGGTAGGCTAAAAAAATGGAGCAGCCATTCTTCCCCTAGGCGTGCAAAGCAGGTAGCCGACAATAACTGTGCAGTAATTGAAATTCTGCGGTGTTGATCCAACCCGATGGTAACGAAACTAAGATAAATAACACTGATCGGTTCTGTGTACGTTGCGCTAATGGCTTGGCGTCCTCTAACTGGAATCATGTAGAGAAAGACTACAGTGGACGTCTTCAGAAACGCGACAGGGCACTTATTTCTGTCCGGAGCGATGACACGCAGGCCATGACGAGAAAAGTCCGAAAGTCTACTGGCAAGGAAAGCATCGGCCGTAAATGCATGCTTTCCAGGAAGAAAGAAATAAAAAGCAGAAGTTTAACGGAACCAAGAAAAACATATTGCGCAGAATAAGGTGCAGGAACAGATTGCATAACTGAAAGGAATCAGCGCGGCAGAGAGCAATATGTGAGAAGAAGGGGTAAAATAGACGGCGGTAATAAATCTACAGTAGTGCAGGATGTCTTTTGTCGATCACGAAACGCTAAAAATGATCTCCAGAGTGTCGCCAAGGTTCATAACTAACTGAGACAGCTTTCTACGGAAGTAGCGAAGAAGGTTAAAAACAGAAAACGTGCATCAATCAGCAGAAAAATCAAAGAACTTTTGAAAGCTTGAGACCCTATTTGTTTCGTTCTAACAAATTAACGTGATTCTTTGCGCGTGCTAACACTTCGTCATTCCTGATTTCGGAGCCCTCCACTACGGCACCTCCTTCTTCCTTTCTTCTTTCACTCCCTCCCTTATCCCTTCCCTTACGGCGAGGTTCAGGTGTCCAACAATATATGAGACAGATACTGCGCCATTTCCTTTCCCCAAAAACCAATTAATATTATTTTTATTCCTGATCACACATGGCCTTCCCGCTGCAAATATATTTCGTCTTGAAGTTGTTTTGATTAATTATTTGATGCACGCTAAAGTAAGGTTTTTTTACCCCTACAAAAGTTTTTTTAAATCTCTCTAACTGGCAACGATCCTGCTTTTATACACAAGGTGCAAATAAAAAATATGAATGCGGGCCTAATTATAGAGCGTTACTTAGCCCATACTATTTCGCTATCTGAGATAAAAGGCCATTCATGCTTTTTTAACTGAAAGTAGCTTTCAAAGAAGCCATCTAAATTGAGAGCACTTCTTAGGCACGTATTCGGCAAGGAGGGTTTCAGAGCGGTGAGGAGTCGCTTGTACTCGCCTGGTGTCGTAAATTTGCATCTGATAATAGAAAAATAATATTCTAAACTGCAAAAAATGAGCACACATCTGTAACTATGTATTTATATTGACATACGCGCACCTATGTGTGCTCCTTTTGATTTTTACAAGTATTGCCTCAATGCTCTAGATAACACGACTGGCAAACAGGTGAACTGGCAAACTCGAACTTTTTGCCTTGAAGCGGCAGCAATGAACGCTCGCGCAGCACTGTCTGTGAAGTGTACGGTTATAGTACTGACACCAATCGCTATGCTCGACCTTGGCCGCACCGAAAACGGATCAGGCGTAGTAATCAAACATGCTGTCTACGGATACAAATTGTAGCATAAATGAATCGGCCATTTAGGACTTGCCTTTGCCGCAGCCGCCGGAGCCATTGTACTGCGGAAGCGCCGATGAGTTGTGTAGTGAAGCTTGCCTTGATGTAAAGCAGCCAAGTAAGGAATAATAAAAAGGTTTTGCGCTTACCTCAAGCAAAGACAGCTCCAGGGGAGGCTCAGTAAAGGATATTAAGTGAGCCGCATTTAAAAACTGAGCGAAGAGGGACTCTTAAAGCATCATTTTCAATGAGAAAAAGAGAGTTTTAAAATCTGGTCCTAGGAGTCAGAAAGAGAAATTTAAAGTATTTCCTAACGTTTTCTGAACGCATTATAGTATATTATTGATGGAAATATCTTCAAACTACGCTTGAGATGTGCTCGAAGTTTGCTGCGTTCGGGTTTGACGACGGGAAGTGGGCGCAGAATAATGATGTTCACTCTGGTAAGGAATGAAATATTTCCCAGTATCGTCATCAACGACCACGTCACGTCAGCTACGGAGGAATGCTGCTCCTACCAAGCTCCAAATTGCCCTGTTCAGCGCTAGGTGTGGCAGCCTTACCTACTTCGAACTGCTCAATATCGCCAGGTTGAAGGGACGACAGCATGGGCGCAGAATTTTATGGCGGACAAACAGTCTGGCGAAAGTACTTAATGTTCATTGGTGTAACCTTTGCCAGAGCACTGTCCGGTCGTCGAAGGTCAGCATATATCCGTCGATAACGCTATCGCTCAGTTTAAAGATGACGACAAACCATCGATATAGAACGCCTCAACAGCTGCGACAAAAATTGGAGGACGCTTAAGCTTCGCCTTTAAGTGTAGAACGCGACAGCGTGTTGCAGTACTGCCAGGGAGTCCACGGAACGCCGTTGGCAATTCGGCGCGACGCCTTGCCCGTTAGACAAATCGCTCTGCTACGTACGGTGAAATGGAGGCGCGGAGCGGCAAACCACGTAGAAACGCTGCCAGGCGCCTTGCCGAAACGCGCGGGACCCAAGTTGCAGTCGTAGTTCGTCGGCACATCGTTTAATAACTGGACGCCCCACTCCAGTTGTAGCCAACACAGTGCTGTGCGCGTGTTTTTTAATTCCTCCAACATGAACTAATCACGTGGATAACCTGAACATATTTCGTATTGTGTAAATAGTTTGTAAATACTACTTCTCCCTCATACTCTCTTCCTGTCCCCTCAACTCTTTCATTTCATTTCTCCATTCTTCCCCACCGCGGTGGCTCAGTGGTTAGGGCGCTCGACTACTGATCCGGAGTTCCCGGGTTCGAACCCGACCACGGCGGCTGCGTTTTTATGGTGGAAAAACGCTAAGGCGCCCGTGTGCTGTGCGATGTCAGTGCACGTTAAAGATCCCCAGGTGGTCGAAATTATTCCGGAGCCCTCCACTATGGCACCTCCTTCTTCCTTTCTTCTTTCACTCCCTCCCTTATCCCTTCCCTTACGGCGCGGTTCAGGTGTCCAACAATATATGAGACAGATACTGCACCATTTCCTTTCCCCAAAACCAATTATTATTATTATTTCTCCATTCTGCCTGCTATGCTTTATTTCCGCTGCCCCAGCTCAGGTGCTTCAGTATCGATGGCAGATGCCGGGGCTAGCAAAAATCTTTTCCTTCATTTTACTAATATTTTAATAAATAAAAAAAACACTTCCTCGACAAACTTGATGCCACGAACGCCAGTATAGCTTCCGCGTCGTACCAATGGGCAGCAAGCCGCAAATTTCGTGGAGAACTCGCTTTGGATATGCGCTGCATTGTTCGCCGCTCACCGCGTGATTCCCGCGTTCCCGCACGGCCCCACTGCGCCCGAACAAGAGATACGATATTCGCGTCACTTCCTTTTCTTAAAATCAATTTTATTTCATTTTCCTTTCCTTACGGCGCGGTTCGGGTGTCCACAGAGATATGTGAGACAGACCTCACTTCCTTTCCATGAAACCAATTTTCATTTCTTTTTCCTTCCTTTGCGGCGGGATCCGGGTTGCCCACCAAAATATGTGACAGGCGTCCCTTCCTTTACTTGCGCTAGTGTTCTGTATATGGTCCCACAGAGAGCATATACAGAACGCTACCTTGCACCGTCGCCAGGCATCTGTTGGGGCAGTGGCGTACATTGCGAGGATGAGGAGGAAGAGGAGGAGGAGGAGGGGATTTTTCGCTCACGGCGGACGCCGACGACACCCGCTTTATTGCAACACGAGCTCCTTAACGCGGTCTCGTTAATATGGAGTGTGGTATAAATAGTTGCAAGCAGCTTCAATTGTTATATCTAGAACAATTGAAGCTGCGTGCCACTATTTCTACCACTGGGCAGGCCTGTGCACTTGCCTTTTCATTTTTCCTGGCAACAACAGAAGAAGAAGAATTGTTCTAGAGAAATCTGGGCGGCTCTGCGAGACGAACATTATCGTAGGGCTGAATGCCGGCGGCTTTGCACCAAAAACACACAACAGGAATGGTGTCCACCTGCAAAAAACAGCGCCTTGGCACAACATTTTGTGCTTGATAAAGCTAAACCGCAGCCATTTTTTTTTTCTGCTTCACTTAGGTAGGATAACATCTGTGTGTATCGCAAGAAAAGAAATGCGAGGATTTGCGTTCGTCAAGCTAGGACTTATTTAGGTGAGCTGCAGAAGCGGCACTGACAAAAATTACCCAGTTCACCTGCGCCTGTTTTCTCATATGACATCAAGGCACAAGGGGCGTTAGGTTGGCTCCAAATGTAGTTCTAGGTGCACGCTCACTCTCCTCGATGAGTGATCCAGAGTTTCTCTGCCAGTGCCGCCGGGCACTCACAGCTTGATCCAGGATGTTAAAAAAATACAATAACGTAACTTACCGAAGCAGGTCATGCTTTTAAAGCTAAGCGAAGTAACCGGAAGTAGAACCACTGTAGCCACCCAAAGTGAAGCCACTTGCTTTTGGACGTGTCTTGAGGAAACTGAAAAAAAAAAATGTCCTCGGATGTAACGCTTGGTTTTCCGTCCTGAAAATGACGACCTCATTCGTGATATGTAGGATGCTTTGAAACGATAGCTATGGAAACTCGTCCGGAGTTTCGCTCTTCTGATGGGATTCATCGATCGCTCTGAAACATGTTATTGTGCACTAGTCGCTCTCTAGTTTTTGCCATTATATCCTAGTCCAATCTGGTAAGCTCCGCGTATCCATTTGTTTCATCAACAGATGTCAGTGGCTTTTATCTGTTTTAGCTTTTGTTTAGCGCCCGAGATGTGCCCTCACAAGTTAGATTTGCAAGCGTGCATTTGTTGGACGTATACTCTTTATTCTAAGCACATCCTGGCAAGTTCGCAACTTGCGGTTGTCTATCGATTGCTCTCCAAGCAAATCTATGCCGTTCTTACGAGTGGCGTTAATGCTGTGCGCCTATTTTCATCTCTTGATTTCATGCAATGTCTCCAGACTATTAGCAACATTGAAAGGATGAACTGAAATATGATCTTTCCTCGGTCAGCCACCTTCCTTGGCATATTTTACAATATCATATTTCAACATAGCAAATCGCAGTCTTCATGCATGTAATGAATGTCTGATGCTTGCGTAACCAGGGCAAGTTTCTCAGGGTTGCTTTCAACTCTATGAGCACCGCCACATTTGTTCTCAGTTTGGAAGCATGCTCGTTCCACATGCATGCCACCTCGTCCTTCCCTGGCCATCTTGCGCGTCGTTTTTTGTATTTTTTTATGTTCACCACAGGCAGCGTGGCTGTGTTACGAAAAACCCTATCGTGAGTCCCTGAAGTTTCCAGGAGTGCCTTAAATGAGTGCTGTAACCCTGTGTGTATCGTTCCTTCGTTCATTCCCGCTTTTGCCGCTCGTATGAAAATTACTCCCACTGAGGTTTTGTCTTTATCAAGTTCCTCTCGACCTCTAGGCTTCTCAGTGCACATCGCACTATCGGTACCAAGCACTCGTGCCGGCTGGTCGGGAGAGTTTCGAGGTTCAACGAAACTACCTTGGTGCTATGCACTCTTGATGAAGCAATGGAAGAAAAAGCCTCTCGACTTTCAGACGTCATCTTAGCTAAACGGCTACATTCGAACTCTGTATAATTGGCAGCGCAGTGACAGAAAAAAAAGGATGCTGCACTCTGGAACAAGTAAGGAAATACGTACGAACATAGCCTTAGGATGCATCGTCAATTAGGCATTAAACTGCGAATGAATCACGATTTTTATTCACGGTAATTAAAGAAGGAAATATGATATAATTAACCAAAAAAAGAAAAGTGCTAAAATTAAACGGAATTTATTCAATGCCTTGACAAATCTCTTTTATAACCGCTAAACAACTGTTGTTCAGCGGCCCTGCTTCCTGCAAAAGAGAATATTTTGGAAAATTTCCTGAAAATACTTCAAGCCAAATGTTAATCGTTTTTTCTTTACACTTCTCTTTCTGATAGTTTATAGAACATATCGAGAAATTTGTTTATTGCTGCCTTCTTTTCCTTCGAACTCATAATACAACAGCATGGTGTGCGCTCATACTCATTACGAAACGCTGCTAATTTTGCCGTACCTGGAGTCTGAAAAACTGCCTGGCACATTCCGGGAGGGTGCTTTGGGTGAGGAAAACTGGAAAAATACTTATTGTTATACTGACCAAAAGGCTGCCGTGGTGGCTGAGTGTGGCGCTCGGCTGTTGGCCCAGTAGAAGTGGGTTAAATCCCGGCCGTGGCGGTCGAATTTCAATGGAGGCGAAATTCTAGAGGCCCGTGTACTGTGCGATGTCTGTGCACGTCAAAGAACTCCAGGTGGTCGAAATTTCCAGCGCCCTTCACTACGGCGTCCCTCATAGCCTGAGTCGCTGTGGGACGTTAAACGCCCATAAATCAAACCCAATATACTGACCAACTCTTCAAACAGGCACGGCAGTAACAGCTTAGCATGTCAGTTGAAATTCAACTTTTTGGATTATTTATGTGTTGGACGTAGGCTAAAAAAATGGAGCAGCCATTCTTCCCCTAGGCGTGCAAAGCAGGTAGCCGACAATAACTGTGCAGTAATTGAAATTCTGTGGTGTTGATCCAACCCGACGGTAACGAAACTAAGATAAATAACACTGACCGGTTCTGTGTACGTTGCGCTAAAGGCTTGGCGTGGCGTCCCCTTACTGGAATCATGTAGAGAAAGACTACAGTGGACGTTTTCAGAAGCGCGACAGGGCGCTTATTTCTGGCCGGAGCGATGACACGCAGGCCATGACAAGAAAAGTCCGAAAGTCTCCCGGCAAGGAAAGCATCCGCCTTAAATGCATGCTTCACAGGAAGAAAAAAATAAAAAGCAGAAGTTTAACGGAACCAAGAAAAACATACTGCGCAGAATAAGGTGCAGGAACAGATTGCATCACTGAAAGGAATCAGCGCGGCAGAGAGCAATATGTGAGAAGAAGGGGTAAAATAGACGGCGGTAATAAATCAACAGTAGTGCAGGATGTCTTTGGTTGGTCACGAAACGCTAAAAATGATCTCCAGAGTGTCGCCAAGGTTCATAACTGACTGGGACAGCTTTCTAGGGAAGTATTGAAGAAGGTTAAAAACAGAAAACGTGCCTCAATGAGCAGAAAAATCAAAGAAGTTTTGAAATCCTGAGACCCTATTTGTTTCGTTCTAACTAAACGTGATTCTTTGCGCGTGCTAACACTTCGTCATATCCTGATCACACATGGCCTTCCCGCCGCAAATATATTTCGTCTTGAAGTTGTTTCGATTATTTGATATCGCTAAAGTAAGGTTTTTTAACCTACAAAAGTTTTTTTAATTCTCTTTAAGTGGCAACGATACTGCTATTATACTCAAGCTGCAAATAAAAAATGTGAATGCGGGCCTAATTATAGAACGCTCCTTAGCCCACACTATTTCGCTATCTGAGATAAAAGGCTGTTCATGCTTTTTTAACTCAAAGTAGCTTTCAAAGAAGCCATCTAAATTGAGAGCCGTCCGTAGGCACTCATTCGACAAGGAGGGTTTCAGAGCTGTGAGGAGTCGCTTGTACTCGCCTGGTGTCGAGAATTTGCATCTGATAATAGAAAAACAATATTCTAAACTGCAAAAAATGAGCACACATCTGTAACTATGTATTTATACTGACATACGCGCACCTATGTGGGCTCGTTTTTATTTTTACAAGTATTGTTTCGATGCTCTAGATAACACGACTGGCCTACAGGTGATCTGGCAACCTCGAACTGTTTGCCTTGCAGCGGCAGTAATAAACGATCGCGCAGAACGGTCGGTGATGTGTACGATTATAGTACTGGCACCAATCGCTATGCTCGACCTTGGCCGCACCGAAAACGGCTCTGGCGTAGTAATCAAACCCCGCCGCGGTGGCTCAGTTGTTAGGGTGCTCGACTACTGATCCGGAGTTCCCGGGTTCAAACCCGACCGCGGCGGCTGCGTTTTTATATGGAGGAAAAACGCTAAGGCGCCCGTGTGCTGTGCGATGTCAGCGCACGTTAAAGATCCCCAGGTGGTCGAAATTATTCCGGAGCCCTCCACTACGGCACCTCTTCTTCCTTTCTTTTTTCACTCCCTCCTTTATCCCTCCCTTACGGCGCGGTTCAGGTGTCCAACGATATATGAGACAGATACTGCGCCATTTCCTTTCCCCCAAAACCAATTATTATTATTATAAGTAATCAGACATGCTGTCTACGAATACAAATTATAGCAGAAAGGAATCGGTCATCTAGGACTTGCCTTTTCGGCAGCCGCCGGAGCCATTGTACTGCGGAAGCGCAGTTGAGTTGTGTAGTGAAGCTTGCCTTGAGGTAAAGCAGCCAACTAAAATATAATGAAATTAGATTTGCGAACCCGACCGCGGCGGCTGCGTTTTTATGGAGGAAAAACGCTAAGGCGCCCGTGTGCTGTGCGATGTCAGTGCACGTTAAAAATCCCCAGGTGGTCGAAATTATTCCGGAGCCCTCCACTACGGCACCTCTTTCTTGCTTTCTTCTTTCACTCCCTCCTTTATTCCCTCCCTTACGGCGCGGTTCAGGTGTCCAACGATATATGAGACAGATACTGCGCCATTTCCTTTCCCCCAAAACCAATTATTATTATTATTACCTCAAGCAAAGACAGCTCCAGGGGAGGCTCAGTAAAGGATATTAAGTGAGCCGCATTTAAAAACTGAGCGAAGAGAGACTCTTAAAGCGTCATTCTTAATGAGAAAAATGGAGTTTTAAAATCTGGTCCTAGGAGTAAGAACGAGAAATTTAAAGTATTTGCCAATGTTTTTTGAATGCATAATAGTATGTTATTGATGGAAATATCTTCAAATTGCGCTTGTGATGTGCCCGAAGTTTGCTGCGTTCGAGTTGGACGACGGGAAATGGTCGCGGATTAATGATGTTCGCTCTGGTAAGGAATGAAATATTTCCAAGTATCGTCATACACCTTATTGTCATCAACGATCGCGTTACGTCAGTTGCGGAGAGGTGCCGCTCCTACCAATCTTAAATAGTCCTGTTCAGCGCTAGGTGTGGCAGCCTTACCTACTTCGAACTGCTCAATGTCGCCAGGTTGAAGGGACGACAACATGGGCGCAGAATCTTATGGCGGACAAACAGTCTGGCGAAAAGAACATAATGTTTATTGGTGTAACCTTTGCCAGAGCACTCTGTGGTCGTCGAAGGTCAGCATATATCCGTCGATAACGCTCTCGCTCAGTCTGAAGATAACGACAAACCATCGATATAGATCGCCTACAACAGCTACGACAAAAATTCTGTCTGTCTGTCTGTCTGTCTGTCTGTCTGTCTGTCTGTCTGTCTGTCTGTCTGTCTGTCTGTCTGTCTGTCTGTCTGTCTGTCTGTCTGTCTGTCTGTCTGTCTGTCTGTCTGTCTGTCTGTCTGTCTGTCTGTCTGTCTGTCTGTTGCCAGGAAGAAAGAAAAGGAAAGTGCCCACGCCTGCCCACTGGCTCAAGCCGAGCCACAATCGCTACCACGTTCAGATAGTAGGAGAGTTCAAAGATGGGATAGAAAGACAGGATAGAAAAGACGCGCGGCATAATGACCCAGGCCGATCCCGGAGGCAGTGCAATACCGGGCCAACCGGTGGCGAAAGTGAAGCAACCTTCAAGCACTCCGCCACATTTCCAAAAATAAGTTCAACTGGGACCCGTATCAGATATTCTACGCGGTCACCTATAATAATAATAATATTAATTGGATTTTGGGGAAAGGAAATGGCACAGTATCTGTCTCATATATCTTTGGACACCTGAACCACGCCGTAAGGGAAGGGATAAAGGAGGGAGTGAAAGAAGAAAGGAAGAATAGGTGCCGTAGTGGAGGGCTCCGGAATAATTTCGACCACCTGGGGATCTTTAACGTGCACTGACATCGCACAGCACACGGGCGCCTTAGGGTTTTTCCTCCATAAAAACGCAGCCGCCGCGGTCGGGTTCGAACCCGGGAACTCCTGAAGTAGTCGAGCGCCCTAACCACTGAGCCACCGCGGCGGGGCTCCACTTATGCCCCGACAAAAATTTGAGGACGCTTAAGCTTCGCCTTTAAGTGTAGAACGCGACAGCGTGTTGCAGCTTCCAGGGAGTCCACGGAACGCCATTGCCCGTTATGCGCGAAGCCTTGCCCGTTAGACAAATCGCTCTGCTACGTACGATGAAACGAAGGCGCGGAATAGCGAAACACGTCGAAGCGCTGCCAGGCGCCTTGCCGAAAAGCTCAGGACTCAAGTTGCAGCCGTGGTTTATCGGCACATCGTATAACAACTGGACGCCCCACTCCAGTTGTAGCCAACACAGTGCTGTGCGCCTGTGTTTTAATTCCTCTAACATGAAGTAATCACGCGCACAACCTGAACACATTTCGTATTGTATAAATAGTTTGTATATATTACTTCTCCCCCTATCCTCTCCCTCAGCCGCCTGCAATCTAACGGCCGCGGTACCCCACTAGTGCGGGAAATTCGCTCGCGCATCGAGCGCCTCGCGCAGAGAGGTTGTGCCGTGCGTGCACAGTGGGTGCCCGGTCACTGCGGCATCGCCGGCAACGAAGAAGCTGACGACCTCGCGACCGCTGCACACCAACTACCTGCCAGCGATCTGCCCCTTGCGCTGGAGGACGTGTGTGCGGCCATTCACGACCATCTCCGAAAGCAGCACCCCGACCCACGCATCGCGGGAGGTGAGCGCATCGACAGTGTCACCGGCTGTCGCGCACTTACACGGTCGCAACGTGCAATGATCCTCCGCGCGCGCATTGGCTGCGTGTGGCCCGGGGAACGACGGGTGCGTCACGGAATCGCGACGAGTGATGTGTGTGACGGATGCCGTGCAGTGGAAACACTAGAACATCTGCTCCTTCGCTGCTCCGCGTTCGCCGATGCTCGTCGCGATATGCTCGCGGCCTATAGGGCGCAGGGCATACTACCAGACTCCATCAAGACGCTATTGTGGCCGCAGGGCAGTGCGCGCACTCGTGAGCGAACTTTGGTGAGCCTCTGTGCATTCCTCGAACACACGGGCTTGACGTCCCGTCTGTTCTCCGTCAGGTAGTTACACGCAGTGACCGAACGCTCCGCGAGTTCTACCTTGAACGATTAATAACTGGACGCCGCACTCCAGGTGTAACCTACACAGTGCTGTGCGCGTGTGTGATTTAATTCCCCTTAAATGAACTAATCACGCCACAACCTGGACACATTACTTATTGCGTAAATAGTTTGTACATATTACTTCTCCCCCTATCTTCTCATCCTGTCTCCTCACCTCTTTCATTTCATTAATCCATTCTGCCTGCTATCCTTTATTTCCGCTGCCCTAGTTCAGGTGCTTCAGTATCGATGGCGATGTCGGGGCTAGCAAAAATCTTTTCCTTCATTTTACTAATATTTTAATAAATAAAAAAAACACTTCCTCGACAAACCCGATGCCACGAACGCCAGTATAGCTTCCGCGTCGTACGAACAGGCAGCAAGCCGCAAATTTCGTGGTGAACTCGCTTTGGATGTGCGCTGCATTGTTCGCCGCTCACCGCGTGATACCTGCGTTCCCGCACGGCCCCACTGCACCTGAACGAGAGATATGAGAGTCGTGTCACTTCCTTTTCTTAAAATCAATTTTATTTCATTTTCCTTTCCTTACGGAGCGGTTCGGGTTTCCGCAGAGATATGTGAGACAGACCTCACTTCCTTTCCATGAAACCAGTTTTCATTTCTTTTTCCTTCCTTTGCGGCGGGCTCCGGGTTGTCCACCGAAATATGTGACAGGCGTCCCTTCCTTTACTTGCGCTAGTGTTCTGTATATGATCCGGCAGAGAGCATATACAGAAGACTACATTGCGCTGCCGTCGCGCGTCCTCTGTTGGGGCAGTGCCGAACATTGCGAGGAGGAGGAGGAGGAGGAGGAAGAAGGGATTTTTCGCTCACGGCGGACGCCGACGACACAGGCTTTTTTGCGACACGAGCTCCTTAACGCTGTCTCGTTAATATGGAGCGTGGTATAAATAGTTGCACGCAGCTTAAATTGTTATATCTAGAACAATTGAAGCTGCGTGCAACTATTTATACCACTGGGCAGGCCTGTGCACTTGCCTTTTCATTTTTCCTGGCAACAACAGAAGAAGAAGAATTGTTCTAGAGATATCTGGGAGCCTCTGCGAAACGAACATTATCATAGGGCTGAATGCCGGCGGCTTTGCACCAAAAACACATAACAAGAATGGTGTCCACCTGCAAAAAACAGCGCGTTCGCACAACATTTTGTGCTTGACAAAGCTAAACCGCAGCCATTTTTTTTTTCTGCTTCACTTAGGTAGGATAACATCTGTGTGCTTTGCAAGAAAAGAAATGAGAGGATTTGCGTTCGTCAAGTTAGGAGTTATTTAGGTGAGCTGCAGAAGCGCCAATGACAAAATTATGCAGTGCACCTGCGCGGGTTTTCTCATATGACATCAAGGCACAAGGGGCGTTAGGTTGGCTCTAAGTGCAGTTCAACGTGCAGCCCCCACACTCATTCGCCTCGATGAGTGATCCAGAGTTTCTCTGCCAGTGCCGCCGGGCACTCACCGCTTAATCCAGGATGTTAAAGAACTACTTTAAAAGGACTGCTTGAAACGCAGTATCAGTGCGAAGAATGACTATAGTGTTCATTCTTTGAATAACATAACTTACCGAAGCAGGGCATGCTTTTAAAGCTAAGCGAAGTAACCGGAAGTAGAACCACTGTAGCCATCCAAAGTGAAGCCACTTCCTTTTGGACGTGTCTTGAGGAAACTGAAAAAAAAATAAGATGTCCTCGGATTTAACGCTTGGTTCTCCTTCCTGAAAATGACGACCTTATTCGTGATATTTAGAATGCTTTCAAACGATAGCTGTGGAAACTCGTCCGGAGTTTAGCTCTTCTGATGGGATTTATCGAGCACTCTAAAACATGTCATTGTGCACTAGTCGCTCTCTAGTTTTTGCCATTATATCCTAGTCCAGTCTGTTAAGCTCAGCGTATCCATATGTTTTATCAGCAGATGTCAGTGTCTTTTATCTGAGTTTTAGCTTTTCTTTAGCGCCCAACATGTGTCCTCACAAGTTAGATTTGCGAGGGTGCATTTGTTGGACGTATACTTTTTATTCGAAGCACATCCTGGCAAGTTCGCAACTTGCGGTTGTCTATCGATTGCTCTCCAAACAATTTTATGCCGTTCTTACGAGTGGTGTCACTGCTGTACTGCTATTTTCATCTTTTCATTGCGCGCAATATCTCCAGGCTATTAGCAACAATGAAAGCATGAACTGAAATATGAGCTTTTCTCGGTCAGCCACCTTCTTTGGCATATTTTACAATAGCATATTTCAACATAGCAAATCGCAGTCTGTATGCATGTAATGAATGTCTGATGCTTGCGTAATCAGGGCAAGTTTCTCAGGATGCTTTCTACTCTATGAGCACCGCCACATTTGTTCTCATTTTGGAAGCATGCTCGTTCCGCATGCATGCGCCTTCGTCCTTCCCTGGCCATCTTGCGTTTCGTTTTTTTGTATCTTTTTATGTTCACCACAGGCAGCGTGGCTGTGTTGCGAAAAACCTTATAGTGAGTCCCTGAAGTCCCCAGGAGTGCCTTAAATGAGTGCTGTAACCCTGTGTGTGTCGTTCCTTCGTTCATTCCCACTCTTATCGCTCGTATGCCAATTACTCCTACTGAAGGTTAGTGTTTATCTCAAGTTCCTCTAGGCCTCTCTGCTTCTCAGTGCACGTCGCACTATCGGTACCAAATACAAGTGCCGGCTGTTCCGGAGAGTTTCGAGGTACACCGAAACTACCATGGTGCTGTGCACACTTGAGGGAGCAATGGAAGAAAAAGCCTCTCGGCTTTCAGACGCCATCTTAGCTAAACGGTTACATTCGAAAGCTGTAAATTTAATTGGCAATGGAGTGATAGAAAAAAAAGGATGCTGTACTCTGGAACAATTAAGAAAATACGTACGAACATAGCCTTAGGATGCATCGTCAATGAGGCATTTAACTGGGAATGAATCACGATTTTTTATTCACGGTAATTAAAAAAGGAAATGTGATAGAATTAACCCAAAAAAGAAAAGTGTTAAAATTAAACGGAATTTAATCAAAGCCTTGAAAATATTTTATCACCGCTAAACAACTGTTGTTCAGCGGCCCTGCTAATTGTTAATCGTTTTTTCTTCACACTTCTCTTTCTGATAGTTGATAGAACATATCGAGAAATTTGTTTATTGCTGCCTTCTTTTCCTTCGAACTCATAATACAACAACAAGGTGTGAGCTCATACTCATTACGAAACGCTGCTAATTTTGCCGTACCTGGAGTCTGAAAAACTGCCTGGCACATTCCGGAAGGGTGCTTAGGGTGAGGAAAAGCTGGAAAAATACTTATTGTTATACTGACCAAAAGGCTGCCGCGGTGGCTGAGTGTGGCGCTCGGCTGCTGGTCCAGTAGAAGTGGGTTAAATCCCGGCCGTGGCGGTCGAATTTCAATGGAGGCGAGATTATAGAGGCCCGTGTACTTGGCGATGTCTGTGCACGTCAAAGAACTCCAGGTGGTCTAAATTTCCAGTGCACTTCACTGCGGCGTCTTTCATAGCCTGAGTCGCTGTGGGACGTTAAACGCCCATAAATCAAACCCAATATACTGACCAACTCTTCAAACAGGCACGGCAGTAACAGCTTAGCATGTCAGTTGAAGTTCAACTTTTTGGATTATTTATGTGTTGGGGGTAGGCTAAAAAAATGGAGCAGCCATTCTGCCCCTAGGCGTGCAAAGCAGGTAGCCGACAATAACTGTGCAGTAATTGAAATTCTGTGGTGTTGATCCAACCCGACGGTAACGAAACTAAGATAAATAACACTGACCGGTTCTGTGTACGTTGCGCTAATGGCTTGGCGTCCTCTTACTGGAATAATGTAGAGAAAGACTACAGTGGACGTCTTCAGAAGAGCGACAGGGCGCTTATTTCTGTCCGGAGCGATGACACGCAGGCCATGACAAGAAAAGTCCGAAAGTCTCCTGGCAAGGAAAGCATCGGCCTTGAATGCATGCTTCACAGGAAGAAAGAAATAAAAAGGAGAAGTTTAACGGAACCAAGAAAAACATACTGCGCAGAATAAGGTGCAGGAACAGATTGCATTACTTAAAGGAATCAGCGTGGCAGAGAGCAATATGTGAGGAGAAGGGGTAAAATAGGCGGCGGTAATAAATCAACAGTAGTGCAGGATGTCTTTGGTCAGTTACGAAACGCTAAAAATGATCTCCAGAGTGACACCAAGGTTCATAACCCACTGGGGCTGCTTTCTGCGGAAGTAATGAAGAAGGTTAAAAACAGAAAACGTGCCTCAATGAGCAGAAAAATCAAAGAAATTTTGAAATCTTGAGACCCTATTTGTTTCGTTCTAACTAAATTAACGTGATTCTTTGCGCGTGCTAACACTTCATCATTCCTGATCACACATGGCCTTCCCGCTGCAAATATATTTTGTCTTGAAGTTGTTTTGATTAATTATTTGATGCACGCTAAAGGAAGGTTTTTTTAACATACAAAAGTTTTTTAAATCTCTTTAACTGGCAACGATACTGCTTTTATACACAAGGTGAAAATAAAAATAATGAATGCGGGCCTAATTATAGAGCGTTCCTTAGCCTATACTATTTCGCTATCTGAGATAAAAGGCCGTTCATGCTTTCTTAACTGAAAGTAGCTTTCAAGGAAGCCATCTAAATTGAGAGCCGCCCGTAGGCACTAATTCGACAAGGAGGGTTTCAGAGCGGTGAGGAGTCGCTTGTACTCGCCTGGTGCCGAGAATTTGCATCTGATAAAAGAAAAATATTTTTCTAAACTGAAAAAAATAATCTGACATCTGTAACTATGTATTTATACTGACATACGCGCCCCTATGTGCGCTCGTTTTGATTTTTAGAAGAATTGTTTCAGTGCTCTAGATAACACGACTGGGAAACAGGTGATCTGGCAACCTCTAACTGTTTGCCCTGCAGCGGCAGCAATGAACACTCGCGCATAACTGTAGGTGATGTATACGGTTATAGTACTGGCACCAATCACTATGCTCGACCTTGGCCGCACCGAAAACGGATCTGGCGTAGTAATAAAACATGCTGTCTGCGAATACAAATCAAATCATAGCAGAAAAGAATCGGCCATTTGGACTTGCCCTTGCCGAGGCTGCCGGAACCATTGTATTGCGGAAGCGCCGATGAGTTGTGTAGTGAAGCTTGCCTTGATGTAAAGCAGCCAAGTAAGGAATAATTAAATTAGCTTTGGGCTTACCTCAAGCAAAGACAGCTTCAGGGGAGGCTCAGTAAAGGATATTAAGTGAGCCGCATTTAAAAACTGAGCGAAGAGGGACTCTTGAAGCGTCATTCTCCATGAGAAAAAGAGAGTTTTAAAATCTGGTCCGCCCCGCCGCGGTGTCTCAGTGGTTAGGGCGCTCGACTACTGATCCGGAGTTCCCGGGTTCGAACCCGACCGCGGCGGCTGCGTTTTTATGGAGGAAAAACGCTAAGGCGCCCGTGTGCTGTGCGATGTCAGTGCACGTTAAAGATCCCCAGGTGGTCGAAATTATTCCGGAGCCCTCCACTACGGCACCTATTCTTCCTTTCTTCTTTCACTCCCTCCTTATCCCTTCCCTTACGGCGCGGTTGAGGTGTCCAACGATATATGAGACAGATACTGCGCCATTCCCTTTCCCCCAAAAACCAATTATTATTATTATAAAATCTGGTCCTAGGAGTCAGAAAGAGAAATTTAAAGTATTTCCTAACATTTTTTGAATACATCATAGTATGTTATCGATGGATATATCTTCAAATCGCGCTTGAGATGTGCCCGAAGTTTGCTGCGTTCGGGTTTGACGATGGGAAGTGGGCGCGGATTAATGATGTTCGCTCTGGTAAGGAATAAAATATTTCCTAGCATCGTCATCACCTAATTGTCATCAACGACCACGTTACGTCAGCTGCGCAGAAATGCTGCTCCTACCAATCTCCAAATAGCCCTGTTCAGCGCTAGGTGTGGCTGCCTTACCTACTTCAAACTGCTCAACATCGCCAGGTAGAGGAGACGACAGCATGAGTGCTGAGTTTTATGGCGGACAAACAGTCTGGCGAAAAGCACATAATGTTTATTGGTGTAACCTTTGCCAGAGCACTGTGCGGTCGTCGATGGTCAACATATATCCGTCGATAACGCTATCGCTCAGTTTAAAGATGACGACAAACCATCAATATAGAACGCCTCAACAGCTGCGACAAAAATTAGAGGACGCTTAAGCTTCGCCTTTAAGTGTAGAACGCGACAGCGTGTTGCAGCGCTGCCAGGGAGTCCACGGAACGCCGTTGGCAATTCGGCGCGACGCCTTGCCCGTCAGACAAATCGCTCTGCTACGTACGGTGAAATGGACGCGCGGAGCGGCAAAACACGTCGAAGCGCTCCCAGGCGCCTTGCCGAAGCGCGCGGGGCTCAAGTTGCAGTCGTGATTCATCGGCACATCGTTCAATAACTCGACTCCCTACTCCAGTTGTAGACAGCACAGTGCTGTGCGCGTGTTTTTTAATCCCTCCAACATGAACTAATCACGCGGATAACCTGAACACATTTCGTATTGTGTAAATAGTTTGTATATACTACTTCTCCCTCATACCCTCTTCCAGTCCCCACAACTCTTTCATTTCATTTCTCCATTCTGCCTGCTATCCTTTATTTCCGCTGCCCCAGCTCAGGTGCTTCAGTATCGACGGCAGATGCCGGGGCTAGCAAAAATCTTTTCCTTCATTGTACTAATATGTTAATAAATAAAAAAAACACTTCCTCGACAAACCCGATGCTACGAACGCCAGTATAGCTTCCGCGTCGTACCAACGGGCAGCAAGCAGCAAATTTCGTGGTGAACTCGCTTTGGATGTGCGCTGCAGTGTTCGCCGCTCACCACGTGATACCTGCGTTCCCGCACGGCCCCACTGCGCCAGAACGAGAAATATGATATTCGCGTCACTTCCTTTTCTTAAAATCAATGTTATTTCATTTTCCTTTCCTTACGGCGCGGTTCGGGTGTCCACAGAGATATGTGAGACAGACCTCACTTCCTTTCCATGAAACCAATTTTCATTTCTTTTTCCTTCTTTTGCGGCGGGATCCGGGTTGCCCACCGAAATATGTAACAGGCGTCCCTTCCTTTACTTGCGCTAGTGTTCTGTATATGGTCCCACTGAGAGCATATACAGAAGACTACATTGCGCTGCCGTCCAGCGTCCTCTGTTGGGGCAGTGCCGAACATTGCGAGGAGGAGGAGGAGGAGGAGGAGGCGGAGGAGGAGGAGGAGGTTTTTCGCTCACGGCGGACGCCGACGACACCGGCTTTTTTTCGACACGAGCTCCTTAACGCTGTCTCTTCAATATGGAGCGTGGTATAAATAGTTGCACGCAGCTTCAATTGTTACAATTGAAGCTGCGTGCAACTATTTATACCAGTGGGCAGGCCTGTGCACTTGCCTTTTCATTTTTCCTGGCAACAACAGAAGAAGAATTGTTCTAGAGAAATAGCCACCCGATTCTTGGCCGATTCCCCAGTGTGGGTATGTGCCATCTTTTGATAGGCTAACAACAACAACAACATCTGGGCGCCTCTGCGAGACGAACATTATCATAGGGCTGAATGCCGGCGGCTTTGCACCAAGAACACATTACAGGAATGGTGTCCACCTGCAAAATACAGCGCGTTCGCACAAGATTTTGTGCTTGATAAAGCTAAACCGCAGCCATTTTTTTTCTGCTTCACCTATGTAGGATAACATCTGTGTACAGTGCAAGAAAAGAAATGCGAGGATTTGCGTTCGTCAAGCTAGGACTTATTTAGGTGAGCTGCAGAAGCGGCAATAACAAAATTATCCAGTTCACCTGCGCGGGGTTTCTCATATGACATCAAGGCACAAAGGGCGTTAGGTTGGCTTCAAGTGCAGTTCAAAGTGCAGACCTCTCATTCATTCGCCTCGATGAGTGATCCAGTTTTTTTGCCAGTGCTGCCGGGCACTCACCGCTTGATCCAGGATGTTAAAGAACTACTTTAAAAGGACTGCTTGATACGCAGTATCAGTGCGAAGAATGACTATAGTGTTCATTCTGTGAATAACATAACGTACCGAAGCAGGTCATGCTTTTAAACTAAGCGATGTAACAGGAAGTAGAACCACTGTAGCCATCCAAAGTGAAGCCACTTCCTTTTGGACGTGCGATGTCCTCGGATATAACGCTTGGTTTTCCTTCCTGAAAACGACGACCTCATTCGTGATATGTAGGATGCTTTGAAACGATAGCTGTGAAACCTCGTCCGGAGTATCGCTCTTCTGGTGGGATTCATCGATCGCTCTAAAACATGTAATTGTGCACTAGTCGCTCTCTAGTTTATGCTATTATATCCTTCTCCAGTCTGGTAACTTCTGCGTATCCATTTGTTTCATCAACAGACGTCAGTGTCTTTTATCTATTTTAGCTTTTATTTAACGCCCGAGATGTGCCCTCAAAAGCTAGATTTGCGGGGGTGCATTTGTTGGACATATACTCTTTATTACAAGCACATCCTGGCAAGTTCGCAACTTGCGGTTGTCTATTGATTGCTCTCCAAACAAATTTATGCCGTTGCTACGAGTGGTTTTACTGCTTTGCTACTATTTTCATCTTTTCATTGCACGCAATATCTCCAGGGTATTAGCAACAATGAAAGGATGAACTGAAATATGAGCTTTTCTCGGTCATCCACCTTTCTTGTCATATTTTACAATAGCCTATTTGAACATAGCAAATCACAGTCTGTATGTATGTAATGAATGTCTGATGCTTGCGTAACCAGGGCAAGTTTTTCAGGTTGCTTTCAACTCTATGAGCACCGTCACATTTGTTCTCATTTTGGAAGCATGCTCGTTCCACATGCATGCGAGCTCGTCCTTCCCTGGCCGTTTTGTGTTTCGTTTTTTTTTTGTATGTTTTTATGTTCACCACAGGCTGCGTGGCTGTGTTACGAAAAACCCTATCGTGAGTCCCTGAAGTTTCCAGCAGTGCCTTAAATGAGTGCTGTAACCCTGTGTGTGTCGTTCCTTCGTTCATTCCCGCTTTTGCCGCTCGTATGAAAATTACTCCTACTGATGTTTTGTCTTTATCAAGTTCCTCTCGACCTCTCGGCTTCTCAGTACACATCGCACTATCGGTACCAAGCACTCGTGCCGGCTGGTCGGGAGAGTTTCGAGGTTCAACGAAACTACCTTGGTGCTAGGCACTCTTGATGAAGCAATGGAAGAAAAAGCCTCTCGACTTTCAGACGTCATCTTAGCTAAACGGCTACATTCGAAAGCTGTATATTTAGTTGGCAGGGCAGTGACAGAAAAAAAAGGATGCTGCACTCTGGAACAATTAAGAAAATACGTACGAACATAGCCTTAGGATGCATCGTCAATGAGGCATTAAACTGCGAATGAATCACGATTTTTTATTCACGGTAATTAAAAAAGGAAATGTGATAGAATTAACCAAAAAAGAAAAGGGCTAAAATTAAACGGAATTTAATCAATGCCTTGAAAATCTCTTTTATCAGCGCTAAACAACTGTTGTTCAGCGTCCCTGCTTCCTGCAAAAAAGAATATTTTAGAAAATTTTCTGAAAATTCTTCAAGATTAATGTTAATCGTTTTTTCTTCACACTTCTCTTTCTGATAGATTATAGAAAATATTGAGAAATTTGTTTATTGCTGCCTTCTTTTCCTTCGAACTCACAATACAACAGCAAGGTGTACACTCCTACTCATTACGAAACGCTGCTAATTTTGCCGTACCTGCAGTCTGACAAACTGCCTGGCACATTCCGGGAGGGTGCTTTGGGTGAGGAAAACTGGAAAAATACTTATTGTTATACTGACCAAAAGGCTGCCGTGGTGGCTGAGTGTGGCGCTCGGCTGTTGGCCCAGTAGAAGTGGGTTAAATCCCGGCCGTGGCGGTCGAATTTCAATGGAGGCGAAATTCTAGAGGCCCGTGTACTTTGCGATATCTGTGCACGTCAAAGAACTCCAGGTGGTCGAAATTTCCAGTGCCCTTCACTACGGTGACCCTCATACCCTGAGTCGCTGTGGGACGTTAAACGCCCATAAATCAAACCCAATATACTGACCAACTCTTCAAACAGGCACGGCAGTAACAGCTTAGCATGTCAGATGAAATTCAACTTTTTGGATTATTTATGTGTTGGGGGTAGGCTAAAAAAATGGAGCAGCCATTCTGCCCCTAGGCGTGCAAAGCACTTAGCCGACAATAACTGTGCAGTAATTGAAATTCTGCGGTGTTGATCCAACACGACGGTAACG
Source organism: Amblyomma americanum (assembly GCF_052857255.1). Lineage (NCBI taxonomy): Eukaryota > Metazoa > Arthropoda > Arachnida > Ixodida > Ixodidae > Amblyomma > Amblyomma americanum. Next base: position 46,308,881 of record NC_135502.1, read on the forward strand.
AAACTAAGATAAATAACACTGATCGGTTCTGTGTACGTTGCGCTAATGGCTTGGCGTCCTCTTACTGGAATAATGTAGAGAAAGACTACAGTGGACGTCTTCAGAAGCGCGACAGGGCGCTTATTTCTGTCCGGAGCGATGACACGCAGGCCATGACAAGAAAAGTCCGAAAGTCTCCTTGCAAAGAAAGCATCCGCCTTGAATGCATGCTTCACAGGAAGAAAGAAATAAAAAGCAGAAGTTTAACGGAACCAAGAAAAACATACTGCGCAGAATAAGGTGCAGGAACAGATTGCATCACTGAAAGGAATCAGCGCGGCAGAGAGCAATATGTGAGAAGAAGGGGTAAAATAGACGGCGGTAATAAATCAACAGTAGTGCAGGATGTCTTTTGTCGGTCACGAAACGCTAAAAATGATCTCCAGAGTGTCGCCAAGGTTCATAACAAACTGGGACAGCTTTCTACGGTAGTAGTGAAGAAGGTTAAAAACAGAAAACGTGCCTCAAAGAGCAGAAAAATCAAAGAAATTTTGAAATCTTGATACCCTATTTGTTTCGTTCTAACTAAATTAACGTGATTCTTTGCGCGTGCTAACACTTCGTCATTCCTGATCACACATGGCCTTCCCGCTGCAAATATATTTCGTCTTGAAGTTGTTTCGATTATTTGATGCACGCTGAAGTAAGGTTTTTTTAACCTACAAAAGTTTTTTTTAAATCTCTTTAAGTGGCAGCGATACTGCTATTATACTCAAGCTGCAAATAAAGAATTAGAATTCGGGCCTAATTATAGAATGCTCCTTAGCCTATACTATTTCTCTATCTGAGATAAAAGGCCGTTCATGCTTTTTTAACTCAAAGTAGCTTTCAAGGGAGCCATCTAAATTGAGAGCCGCCCGTAGGCACTCATTCGACAAGGAAGGTTTCAGAGCGGTGAGGAGTCGCTTGTACTCGCCTGGTGTCGCGAATTGGCATCTGATAAATAAAAGATATATTTTCTATACTGCAAAAAATAAGCACACATCTGTAACTATCTATTTATACTGACATACGCGCACCTATGTGGGCTCGTTTTTATTTTTACAAGTATTGTTTCGATGCTCTAGATAACACGACTGGCCAACAGGTGATCTGGCAACCTCGAACTGTTTGCCTTGCAGCGGCAGTAATGAACGTTCGCGCAGAACTGTCGGTGACGTGTACGGTTATAGTACTGGCACCAATCGCTATGCTCGACCTTGGCCGCACCGAAAACGGCTCTGGTATAGTAATCAAACCCTGCCGCGGTGGCTCAGTGGTTAGGGCGCTCGACTACTGATCCGGAGTTCCTGGGTTCAAACCCGACCGCGGCGGCTGCGTTTTTATATGGAGGAAAAACGCTAAGGCGCCCGTGTGCTGTGCGATGTCAGTGCACGTTAAAGATCCCCAGTTGGTCGAAATTATTCCGGAGCCCTCCACTATGGCACCACTTCTTCCTTTCTTCTTTCACTCCCTTCTTTATTCCTTCCCTTACGGCGCGGTTCAGGTGTCCAACGATATATGAGACAGATACTGCGCCATTTCCTTTCCCCCAAAACCAATTATTATTATTATTAGTAATCAGACATGCTGTCTACGAATACAAATTATAGCAGAAAGGAATCGGTCATTTAGGACTTGCCTTTTCGGCAGCCGCCGGAGCCATTGTACTGCGGAAGCGCAGTTGGGTTGTGTAGTGAAGCTTGCCTTGAGGTAAAGCAGCCAACTAAGATATAGTGAATTTAGATTTGCGCTTACCTCAAGCAAAGACAGCTCCAGGGGAGGCTCAGTAAAGGATATTAAATGAGCCGCATTTAAAAACTGAGCGAAGAGGGACTCTTAAAGCTTCATTCTCAATGAGAAAAATAGAGTTTTAAAATCTGGTCCTAGGAGTAAGAAAGAGAAATTTAAAGTATTTGCCAACGTTTTTTGAATACATAATAGTATGTTATTGATGGAAATACCTTCAAATTGCGCTTGAGATGTGCCCGAAGTTTGCTGCGTTCGAGTTGGATGTTCGCTCTGGTAAGGAATGAAATATTTCCAAGTATCGTCATACACCTTATTGTCATCAACGATCACGTTACGTCAGTTGCGGAGAGATGCCGCTCCTACCAATCTTAAATAGCCCTGTTCAGCGCTAGGTGTGGCAGCCTTACCTACTTCGAACTGCTCAATGTCGCCAGGTTGAAGGGGCGGCAACATGGGCGCAGAATCTTATGGCGGACAAACAGTCTGGCGAAAAGAACATAATGTTTATTGGTGTAACCTTTGCCAGAGCACTGTGTGGTCGTCGAAGGTCAGCATATATCCGTCGATAACGCTCTCGCTCAGTCTGAAGATAACGACGAGCCATCGATATAGATCGCCTATAACAGCTACGACAAAAATTGTTCTGTCTGTCTGTCTGTCTGTCTGTCTGTCTGTCTGTCTGTCTGTCTGTCTGTCTGTCTGTCTGTCTGTCTGTCTGTCTGTCTGTCTGTCTGTCTGTCTGTCTGTCTGTCTGTCTGTCTGTCTGTCTGTCTGTCTGTCTGTCTGTCTGTCTGTCTGTCTGTCTGTCTGTCTGTCTGTCTGTCTGTCTGTCTGTCTGTCTGTCTGTCTGTCTGTCTGTCTGTCTGTCTGTCTGTCTGTCTGTCTGTCTGTCTGTCTGTCTGTCTGTCTGTCTGTCTGTCTGTCTGTCTGTCTGTCTGTCTGTCTGTCTGTCTGTCTGTCTGTCTGTCTGTCTGTCTGTCTGTCTGTCTGTCTGTCTGTCTGTCTGTCTGTCTGTCTGTCTGTCTGTCTGTCTGTCTGTCTGTCTGTCTGTCTGTCTGTCTGTCTGTCTGTCTGTCTGTCTGTCTGTCTGTCTGTCTGTCTGTCTGTCTGTCTGTCTGTCTGTCTGTCTGTCTGTCTGTCTGTCTGTCTGTCTGTCTGTCTGTCTGTCTGTCTGTCTGTCTGTCTGTCTGTCTGTCTGTCTGTCTGTCTGTCTGTCTGTCTGTCTGTCTGTCTGTCTGTCTGTCTGTTGCCAGGAAGAAAGAAAAGGAAAGTGCACAGGCCTGCCCACTGGCTCAAGCCGAGCCACAATCGCTACCACGTTCAGATAGTAGGAGAGTTCAAAGATGGGATAGAAAGACAGGATAGAAAAGACGCGCGGCATAATGACCCAGGCCGATCCCGGAGGCAGTGCAATACCGTGCCAACCGGTGGCGAAAGTGAAGCAACCTTCAAGCACTCCGCACATGGGCCCCTGCTCATCAGGGGTTTGCAGGAAACGAGGCAGCAGACGCAGCCGCCCGCGCGCTCTCTCACCGGGCTGTTTTCTCCTCCCCACCCGATCAGGAACCCGATTTTAATCCGGTCTATACATTCAAAGATATTACAACATATTATCAAAATTGTCATCGCCTTTACCCTAGTCCATGTAAAGGCCTGAAGAAGGCGGATGAGCGGCTCCTTCTCCGCCTTCTCACCAATACACTGCTGTGCCCGGCAGCGCTAAAACATTTTGACCCCTCCTTTAGTGGCAGCTGCCCACGCTGTAGTGCAGTGTCCTCTGACACCTATCACATGGTTTGGGCCTGCCCCTCCAACCCCGCTATTCCCCCCATCCCCAACCCAACCCGGGAGGACTGGGAGGCGACCCTGCTCGGCTGCCACGACTTACAGGCCCAACAAGCCTTAGTCGGGCGCGCCCGGTCGGCGGCAACCGCCACTGGGGTCCCATACTAGGGACCTCCACCTAGTGCTTGTACGGATCGGTCCCTTACGGGCTGATCCAAACATACCTCCTATTCATCCGTAATAAATGTTTTCACCACCACCACCCACATTTCCAAAAATAAGTTCAACTGGGACCCGTATCAGATATTCTACGCGGTCCACCTATAATAATAATAATAATTGGTTTTGGGGGAAAGGAAATGGCGCAGTATCTGTCTCGTATATCTTTGGACACCTGAACCGCGCCGTAAGGGAAGGGATAAAGGAGGGAGTGAAAGAAGAAAGGAAGAATAGGTGCCGTAGTGGAGGGCTCCGGGATAATTTCGACCACCTGGGGATCTTTAACGTGCATTGACATCGCACAGCACACGGGCGCCTTAGCGTTTTTCCTCCATAAAAACGCAGCCGCCGCGGGCGGGTTCGAACCCGGGAACTCCTGAAGTAGTCGAGCGCCCTAACCACTGAGCCACCACGGCGGGGGCAAATTTCGTGGTGAACTCGCCTTGGATGTGCGCTGCATTGTTCGCCGCTCACCGCGTGATACCTGCGTTCACCCACGGCTCCACTGCGCTCCAACGAGAGATATGAGAGTCGTGTCACTTCCTTTTCTTAAAATCAATTTTATTTCATTTTCCTTTCCTTACGGCGCAGTTCGGGTTTCCACAGAGATATGTGAGACAGACCTCACTTCCTTTCCATGAAACCAATTTTCATTTCTTTTTCCTTCCTTTGCGGCGGGCTCCTGGTTGTCCACCGAAATATGTGACAGGCGTCCCTTCCTTTACTTGCGCTAGTGTTCTGTATATGATCCCACAGAGAGCGTATACAGAAGACTACCTTGCGCTGCCGTCGCACGTCCTCTGTTGGGGCAGTGTCGAACATTGCGAGGAGGAGGAGGAGGAGGAGGAGGATGAGGAGGAGGAGGAGGAGGAAGGGATTTTTCGCTGACGGCGGACGCCGACGACATAGGCTTTTTTGCGACACGAGCTCCTTAACGCTGTCTCGTTAATATGGAGCGTGGTATAAATAGTTGCACGCAGCTTAAATTGTTATATCTAGAACAATTGAAGCTGCGTGCAACTATTTATACCAGTGGGCATGCCTGTGCACTTGCGTTTTCATTTTTCCTGGCAACAACAGAAGAAAAAGAATTGTTCTAGAGAAATCTGGAAGCCTCTGCGAGACGAACATTATCATAGGGCTGAATGCCGGCGGCGTTGCACCAAAAACACATGACAAGAATGGTGTCCACCTGCGTAAAACAGCGCGTTCGCGCAACATTTTGTGCTTGATAAAGCTAAACCGCAGCCATTTTTTTTTCTGCTTCACTTAGGTAGGATAACATCTGTGTGCATTGCAAGAAAAGAAATGCGAGGATTTGCGTTCGTCAAGTTAGGACTTATTTAGGTGAGCTGCAGAAGCGCCAATGACAAAATTATGCAGTGCACCTGCGCGGGTTTTCTCATATGACATCAAGGCACAAGGGGCGTTAGGTTGGCTCCAAATGCAATGTCACGTGCTCACTCCCTCTCCTCGATGAGTGATCCAGAGTTTCTCTCACAGTGCCGCCGGGCACTCACGGCTTGATCCAGGATGTTAAAAAAATACAATAACATAACTTACCGAAGCAGGTCATGCCTTTAAAGCTAAGCGAAGTAACCGGACGTAGAGCCACTGTAGCCACCCAAAGTGAAGCCGCTTCCTTTCGGACGTGTGATGTCCTCGGATGTAACGCTTGGTTCTCCTTCCTGAAAATTACGGCCTTATTCGTGATATTTAGAATGCTTTGAAACGATAGCTGTAGAAACTCGTCCAGAGTTTCGCTCTTCTGATGGAATTTATCGATCGCTCTAAAACATGTCATTGTGCACTAATCGCTCTCTAGTTTTTGTCATTATATCCTAGTCCAGTCTGGTAAGCTCTGCGCATATATTTGTTTTATCAGCAGATGTCAGTGTCTTTTATCTGTGTTTTATCTTTTCTTTAGCGCCCAAGATGTGCCCTCGCAAGTTAGATTTGTGAGGGTGCATTTGTTGGACGTATACTCTTTATTCCAAGCACATCCTGGCAAGTTCGCAACTTGCGGTTGTCTATCGATTGCTCTGCAAACAAACTTATGCCGTTCTTACGAGTGGTGTCACTGCTGTACTACTATTTTCATCTTTTCATTGCGCGAAATATCTCCAGGCTATTAGCAACAATGAAAGGATGAACTGAAATATGAGCTTTTCTTGGTCAGCCACCTTCCTTGGCATATTTTACAATAGCATATTTCAACATAGCAAATCGCAGTCTGTATGCATGTAATGAATGTCTGATGCTTGCGTAATCAGGGCAAGTTTCTCAGGTTGCTTTCGACTCTATGAGCACCGCCACATTTGTTCTCATTTTGGAAGCATGCTCGTTCCGCATGCATGCGCCTTCGTCCTTCCCTGGCCATCTTGCGTTTCGTTTTTCTGTATCTTTTTATGTTCACCACAGGCAGCGTAGCTGTGTTGCGAAAAACCCTATCGTGAGTCCCTGAAGTCTCCAGGAGTGCCTTAAATGAGTGCTGTAACCCTGTGTGTGTCGTTCCTTCGTTCATTCCCACTCTTGCCGCTCGTATGCCAATTACTCCTACTGAAGGTTAGTGTTTATCTCAAGTTCCTCTAGGCCTCTCTGCTTCTCAGTGGATGTCGCACTATCGTTACCAAATACAAGTGCCGGCTGTTCCGGAGAGTTTCGAGGTACACCGAAACTACCATGGTGCTGTGCACACTTGAGGGAGCAATGGAAGAAAAAGCCTTTCGGCTTTCAGACGCCATCTTAGCTAAACGGTTACATTCGAAAGCTGTAAATTTAATTGGCAATGGAGTGACAGAAAAAAAAGGATGCTGCATTGTGGAACAATTAAGGAAATACGTACGAACATAGCCTTAGGATGCATCGTCAATGAGGCATTAAACTGCGAATGAATCACGATTTTTTATTCACGGTAATTAAAAAAGGAAATGTTATAGAATTAGCGAAAAAAGAAAAGTGCTATATTTAAACGGAATTTAATCAATGCCTTGAAAATCTCTTTTATATCCGCTAAACAACTGTTGTTCAGCGGCCCTGCTTCCTGCAAAAGAGAATATTTTGGAAAATTTCCTGAAAGTACTTCAAGCTAAATGTTAATCGTTTTTTCTTCACACTTCTCTTTCTGATAGTTTATAGAACATATCGAGAAATCTGTTTATTGCTGCCTTATTTTCCTTCGAACTCATAATACAACAGCAAGGTGTACGCTCATACTCATTACGAAACGCTGCTAATTTTGCCGTAACTGGAGTCTGAAAAACTGCCTGGCACATTCCGGAAGGGTGCTTTGGGTGAAGAAAAGATGGAAAGACACTTATTGTTATACTGACCAAAAGGCTGCCGCGGTGGCTGAGTGTGGCGCTCGGCTGCTGTCCCGAAAGACGCGGGTTCGATCCCGGCCGCGGCGGTCGAATTTCAATTGAGGCGAAAGTCTAGAGGCCCCTGTACTGTGCGATGGCAGTGCACGTCAGAGAACCACAGGTGGTCGAAATTTCCAGTGCCTTTCACTACGGTGACCCTCATACCCTGAGTCGCATTGGGACGTTAAACACACATAAATCAAACCCATTATACTGACCAACTCTTCAAACAGGCACGGCAGTAACAGTTTAGCATGTCAGTTGAAATTCAACTTTTTGAATTATTTATGTGTAGGGGGTAGGCTAAAAAAATGGAGCAGCCATTCTTCCCCTAGGCGTGCAAAGCAGGTAGCCGACAATAACTGTGCAGTAATTGAAATTTTGCGGTGTTGATCCAACCCGATGGTAACGAAACTAAGATAAATAACACTGATCGGTTCTGTGTACGTTGCGCTAATGGCTTGGCGTCCTCTTACTGGAATCATGTAGAGAAAGACTACAGTGGACGTCTTCAGAAGCGCGACAGGGCGCTTATTTCTGTCCGGAGCGATGACACGCAGGCCATGACAAGAAAAGTCCGAAAGTCTCCTGGCAAGGAAAGCATCCGCCTTAAATGCATGCTTCACAGGAAGAAAGAAATAAAAAGCAGAAGTTTCATGGCACCAAGAAAAACATACTGCGCAGAATAAGGTGCAGGAACAGATTGCATTACTTAAAGAAGTCACCGCGGCAGAGAGCAATATGTGAGAAGAAGGGGTAAAATAGACGGCGGTAATAAATAAACAGCAGTGCAGGATGTCTTTGGTCGGTCACGAAACGCTAAAAATGATCTCCAGAGTGTCGCCAAGGTTCATAACTGACTGAGACAGCTTTCTACGGAAGTAGTGAAGAAGGTTAAAAACAGAAAACGTGCATCAATCAGCAGAAAAATCAAAGAACTTTTGAAAGCTTGAGACCCTATTTGTTTCGTTCTAACAAATTAACGTGATTCTTTGCGCGTGCTAACACTTCGTCATTCCTGATCACACATGGCCTTCCCGCTGCAAATATATTTCGTCTTGAAGTTGTTTTGTTTAATTATTTGATGCACGCTAAAGTAAGGTTTTTTTAACCTAGAAATGTTTTTTTGAATCTCTTTAACTGGCAACGATACTGCTTTTATACACAAGGTGCAAATAAAAAATATGAATGCGGGTATAATTATAGAACGTTCCTTAGCCTATACTATTTCGCTATCTGAGATGAAGGCCGTTCATGCTTTTTTAACTCAAAGTAGCTTTCAAGGAAGCCATCTAAATTGAGAGCCGCCCGTAGGCACTCATTCGACAAGGAGGGTTTCAGAGCGGTGAGGAGTCGCTTGTACTCGCCTGGTGTCGCGAATTGGTATCTGATAAATAAAAACTATATTTTCTATACTGCAAAAAATAAGCACACTTCTGCAACTATGTATTTATATTGACATACGCGCACCTATGTGCGCTCCTTTTGATTTTTACAAGTATTGCTTCAATGCTGTAGATAACACGACTGGCAAACAGGTGATCTGGCAAACGCGAACTTTTTGCCTTGCAGCGGCAGCAATGAACGCTCGCGCAGCACTGTCTGTGAAGTGTCCTGTTATAGTACTGACACCAATCGCTATGCTCGACCTTGGCCGCACCGAAAACGGATCTGGCGTAGTAATCAAACATGCTGTCTACGGATACAAATTGTAGCATAAAGGAATCGGCCATTTAGGACTTGCCTTTGCCGCAGCCGCCGGAGCCATTGTACTGCGGAAGCGCCGATGAGTTGTGTAGTGAAGCTTGCCTTCATGTAAAGCAGCCAAGTAAGGAATAATTAAATAAGTTTTGCGCTTACCTCAAGCAAAGACAGCTCCAGGGGAGGCTCAGTAAAGGATATTAAGTGAGCCGCATTTAAAAACTGAGGGAAGAGGGACTCTTAAAGCATCATTCTCAATGAGAAAAAGAGAGTTCTAAAATCTGGTCACAGGAGTCAGAAAGAGAAATTTAAAGTATTTCCTAACGTTTTCTGAACGCATTATAGGATATCATTGATGAAAATATCTTCAAACTACGCTTCAGATGTGCTCGAAGTTTGCTGCGTTCGGGTTTGACGATGGGAAGTGGGCTCGGAATAATGACGTTCGCTCTGGTAAGGAATGAAATATTTCCTAGTATCGTCATCATTGTAATTGTCATCAACGACCACGTTACGTCAGCTGCGGAGGAATGCTACTCCTACCAAGCTCCAAACTGCCCTGTTCAGCGCTAGGTGTGGCAGCCTTACCTACTTCGAACTGCTCAATGTCGCCAGGTTGAAGGGACGACAGCATTGGCGCAGAATTTTATGGCGGACAGACAGTCTGGCGAAAAGCACATAATGTTTATTGGTGTAACCTTTGCCAGAGCACTGTGCGGTCGTCAAAGGTCAGCATATAACCGCAAAACACGTCGAAGCGCTGCCAGGCGCCTTGCCGAAACACGCGGGGCTCAAGTTGCAGTCGTGGTTCATCAGCACATCGTTTAATAACTGGACGCCCCACTCCAGTTGTAGCCACACAGTGCTGTGTGCGTGTGTTTTAATTCCTACAAGATTAAGTATTCACGCGCACAACCTGAACACGTTTCGTATTGTGTAAATAGTTTGCATCTACTACTCCTCCCGTATCCTCTCTTCATGTCCCCTCACCTCTTTCATTTCATTTCTCCATTCTGCATGCTATCCTTTATTTCCGCTGCCCCAGCTCAGGTGCTTCAGTATCGACGGCAGATGCCGGGGCTATGAAAAATCTTTTCCTTCATTTTACTATTATTTTATTAAATAATAAAAAACATTTCCTCGGCAAACCCGATGCCACGAATGCCAGCATAGCTTCCGCGTCGAACGAACGGACAGCAAGCCGCAAACTTCGTGGTGAGCGCGTTTTGGATGTGCGCTGCATTGTTCGCCGCTCACCGCGTGATTCCCGCGTTCCCGCACGGCCCTACTGCGCCCGAACGAGAGATATGATAGTCGTGTCACTTCCTTTTCTTAGGATCAATTTTAATTTCATTTTCCTTTCCTTACGGCGTGGTTCGTGTTTCCACAGAGATATATGAGACAGATCTCACTTCCTTTCCATGAAGCGAATTTTCATTTCTTTTTCCTTCCCTTGCGGTGCGATCCGGGTTGTCACACCGAAAAATGTGACAAGCGTCCCTTCCTTTCCTTGCGCTAATGTTCTGTATATGGTCCCACAAAGAGCATATACAGAACGCTACCTTGCGCTGCCATCGCCAGGCATCTGTTGGGGCAGTGTCGTACATTGCGAGGAGGAGGAGAGGGCTATTTTCGCTCACGGCCGAAGCCGGCGACACCGGCCTTGTTGACACACGAGCTCCTTAACGCTGTCTCGTTAATATGGAGCGTGGTATAAATAGTTGCACGCAGCTTCAATTGTTCTAGAGAAATCTGGGCGCCTCTGCGAGACGAACATTATCATAAGGCTGAATGCCGGCGGCTTTGCACCAAAAACACATAACAAAAATGGTGTCCACCAGCAAAAAACAGCGTTTTCGCACAACATTTCGTGCTTGATAAGGCTAAACCGCCGCCATTTTTTTTCCTGCTTCACTTAGATAGGATAACATCTGTGTGCATTGCATGAAATGAAATGCGAGGATTTGCAGTCGTCAAGTAAGGACTTATTTAGGGGAGCTGCAGAAGCGGCAATGACAAAATTATGCAGTGAACTTGCGCGGGTTTTCTCATATGACATCAATGCACAAGGGGCGTTAGGTTGGCTCCAAATGCAGTGCAACGGGCAACGTCCTCTTACATTCGCATCTATGAGTGATGCTGTTTTTGACTGCCAGTGCCGCCGGGCACTCACCGCTTGACCCAGGATGTTAAGATGAATAACAGATAACTTACCGAAGTAGGTAATGCTTTTAAAGCTAAGCGAATTAACCCGAAGTAGAACCATTGTTGCCACCCATATTGAAGCCACTTGCTTTTGGACGTGTCTTGAGGAAACTGAAAAAAAAAAATGACGACCTCATTCGTGATATGTAGGATTTTTTGAAACGATAGCTGTGGAAACTCGTCCGGAGTTTCGCTCTTCTAATAATCGAGCACTCTAAAACATGTCATTGTGCACTAGTCGCTCTCTAGTTTTTGCCATTATATCCTAGTCCAGTCTGTTAAGCTCAGCGTATCCATATGTTTTATCACCAGATGTCAGTGTCTTTTATCTGAGTTTTAGCTTTTCTTTAGCGCCCAAGATGTGCCCTCACAAGTTAGATTTGCGAGGGTGCATTTGTTGGACGTATACTCTTTATTCCAAGCACATCCTGGCAAGTTCGCAACATGCGGTTGTCTATAAATTGCTCTCCAAACAAATTTATGCCGTTCTTACGAGTGGTGTCACTGCTGTACTACTATTTTCATCTTTTCATTGCGCGCAATATCTCCAGGCTATTAGCAAGAACGAAAGGATGAGCTGAAATATGAACTTTTCTCGGTCAGCCACCTTCCTTGGCATATTTTACAATAGCATATTTCAACATAGCAAATCGCAGTCTGTATGCATGTAATGAATGTCTGATGCTTGCGTAACCAGGGCAAGTTTCTCAGGTTGCTTTCTACTCTATGAGCACCGCCAAATTTGTTCTCATTTTGGAAGCATGCTCGTTCCACATGCATGCGCCTTCGTCCTTCCCTGGCCATCTTGCGTTTCATCTTTTTGTATCTTTTTATGTTCACCACAGGCAGCGTGGCAGTGTTACGAAGAACTCTATCGTGAGTCCCTGAAGTCTCCAGCAGTGCCTTAAATGAGTGCTGTAATCCTGTGTGTGTCGTTCCTTCGTTCATTCCCGCTCTTGTCGCTCGTATGCCAATTGCTCCTACTGAAGTTTAGTCTATATCAAGTTCTTTTCGAACTCTCGGCTTTTCAGTGCACATTGCACTATCGGTACCAAATAAAAGTGCCGGCGGTTCCGGAGAATTTCGAGGTACACCGAAACTACCATGGTGCTGTGCACTCTTGAGGAAGCAAAGGAGGAAAAAGCCTCTCGGCTTTCAGACGTCATCTTAGCTAAACGGCTACATTCGAAAGCTGTATATTTAATTGGCAGCGCAGTGACAGAAAAAAAGGATGCTGCACTGTGGAACAATTAAGGAAACACGTACGAACATAGCCTTATAATGCATCGTCAATGAGGCATTTAACTGCGAATGAATCACGATATTTATTCACGGTAATTAAAAAAGGAAATGTGATAGAATTAACCAAAAAAGAAATGTGTTAAAAATAAACGGAATTTAATCAGTGCCTTGAAAATCTCTTTTATCACCGCTAAAAAACTGTTTTTCAGCGGCCCTGCTTCCTGCAAAAAAGAATTTTTTGGAAAATTTTTTGAAAATACTTCCAGCTAAATGTTAATCCTTTTTACTTCACACTTCGCTTTCTGATGCTTTGTTGAAAATATCGGGAAATTTGTTTGTTGCTGCCTTCTCTTCCTTCGAACTCATAACTCAAGAAGAGCAAGGTATACGCTCATATCCATTACGAAACGCTGCTGATTTTGCCGTACCTTGAGTCTGACAAACTGCCTGGCGCATTCCGGGAGGGCGCTTTGGGTGAAGAAAAGCTGGAAAGATACTTATTGTTATACTGACCAAAAGGCTGCCGTGGTGGCTGAGTATGGCGCTCGGCTGCTGGCCCGAAAGACGCGGGTTCGATCCCTGCCGCGGGGTCGAATTTCAATGGAGGCGAAATTCTAGAGGCCCGTGTACTGTGCGATGTGAGTGCACGTCAAAGAACCCCAAATGGTCGAAATTTCCAGTGCCCTTCACTACGGCGTCCCTCATAGCCTGAGTCGCTTTGGGACGTTAAACACCCATAAATCAAACCCAATATACTGACCAACTCTTCAAACAGGCACGGCAGTAACAGCTTAGCATGTCATTAGAAATTCAACTTCATGATATATTTCTTAGTTGACGGTAGGCCAAATAAATGGAGCAGCCATTCCGCCCCGAGGCGTGCAAAGCAGGTAGTCGACAAAAACTGTGAAGTTATTGAAATTCTGCGGTGTTGATCCAGCACGACGGTAACGAAACTAAGTTAATAAACAGTGATCGGTTCTGTGGACGTTGCGCGAGATTTACTCAACATTCTCTCTTCGTAGTGATCAATATCTCCATGAGGCGTCAAAAGTAGAAGCTTTATGATGCCTACGACGCTATGTCATAATATATCCATAACTTCATGCTAGAACCAAGGTTACTTCGGTGGCGCTCACACCGTTTGTCACCGTCTTGGAAGACTGTTTGTCCCAAGCAGTATAGAGTTTGCAGTTAAGGGCTTACTGGGAAGAGCTTCAGTGCTCGGTAGTGTGTGGACGTTGTTTCTTCACTAGATTTCACTGAGATGACTTCAAACTCTGATCACTTTGTTGTTTGGATATAAGGAGACCTCGTTGTTTCTCTGAAATTTAATTTCACTATTTCGCTGGACAATTTTTTTTTAAGTGATCGCACTTCAGTTAGGCAATTGCCACTGACAGGAAACTGTATATTAACTATTTTGCCGTGGTCTTGGCATTTCACTCCTTTTTTCTAATAATTCCATAATCATATTTTTCCACATTTTTAATCTGTTTAGTTTATTAATCTACAAGCCCCTATCCTCACTTACACACGGCTGCTGTACGCAGTGTTGCATGGGGCATTTTTACACGAAAGATAAAACATCAGCTTTTTTAAAAAAGGTACTCTCTCGGTTTCTAGTCGCTCTGTCAACCGGTGTGCAATTGCGACCTTAAGAAAATGATGCCTGTGATGTGACAGAATCACGCACAGAAGTTCCATTGATTTCGTCGAATGCAAACCTGGAAACATTATTTCGCTATTTTCGATCTTTCCTTGGTGTCTTCCTTAAAGGAAAACTGAGGACAACTACATAGAATTATTGTTCGCAGTAGAAATTCACTGCTTAGGTTTTTATGTCTACAGTGACATTTCACCGGCAGCAAAATATTTTTCGACGAGAGAGTTGCATTTAAAAACCTCCCGTCCAGTCCATTCAAACTCATGGCACCCTTACCGAAAAGAGCCGGCTGCCAGCGATCTGAAACGAACGGACGTGTAGCTTAGCCTCTGAGATCAGCGATACAAATTGTTGTCGACAGAAGGATTATATTTGCACAATCGGCCGGTGAGGGCGACACCTGTATTTCTTTTTCTGCATCTCTAGGTTATAAAAAATCAGTTTTAGGTAAGGGTGGTTTCTTTGTGATTTGACCACGACGATCTACCGATACACTACAACTTATATTTGTCGTCACTGTGCTTTCATATTAGCACAAACGCAAGAGAAAAATGTCTAGACATGGAGCTGTACTGTGAAAACTCTTTCGGCCAATACGTCTACTCACTTCTAGAATGTGCCAAGAGAAAAAGACACACGCTCCTTCGGACTTGGGCACCATTCCCTGCTTGCCCAGTCTTAATCTGGGCAGCACAATTTACTAAGCCAAGGCCTGTAGCTCACACTAGATTACAGGATAGCACTGTTCTCTTGCAGGCGTGCCATCGAGCCCAAAGCGGAAAAAAAATATTGCGAATTTTATGCAGGATATAAATGGAGTAAACGAGCATCGAAAAGCGAGTTATGCAAGCCTCATAAGACTCACTCGTTCTGCGTTTTGTACTGAAGTTATTTCATGACGGTCCATAGTGTTTTTTCTTTCATTTCTGCCGCTTTAGAATGCAGCTTCAAGTGGCATTCATTGGTGATATTTATAGAGTAGTGTATCATGTGCCGCTGAATTTCCGACTGTTCCCAGAAAACAAGTAGGATGTTGTGGGTATCAGAAAAATAGAGGCGCGTTTAGGTGGATCTGATTTCGGATCTTTGGTATCCTCCCCTGTTTTCTCAGGCTCGCAAACGAAATTGGCTCTCGATCATGGGTACATAGGCGAGGCAGCAAGCAGCATAACGAGCAGGAGGCAACAAAAATACCGATTTGGGTGTGGCGTTGAGTGCCCACCGGCAGTTCTTTAGAATGAGTCGCCTCATGAACACAAAGCAATAAAAAGCAAAATTTAACATTTCATATGAAGTCAAATCATAAGGAGGTCGAAAACGCGACCCTTTACTTAGAATTAGAAAATGTAGACGCGGTTCGTGCTTCAGATAGAGCTGACGAAGTTGAAAAATGCAGCCTTCTCTTCAGAGGTTCAAATTTCTCGTGAGCAAGTTGATTCTTTCAACAGAATAATTATGTTCACGCCGGCTGGACTCTTTTTCCTTAAATTTTTCGTGTTTTGTCGTTTACTTTTCTAAAATTTGCTTGTTTAATAGGCTTGCAACAATATACTATGAATATGTAGGCGGTGCTGTTCGGTATGCCACATTTTTTTTTGTCTCTTTCGTTTGCATTGTTGGGACAACCAAAAATAAATTGCTCAGGTTAGGGGACTGCCCCTTTGTGTCCAGAATATAAACAATAAAAACTGACCGCTACTGGCAAAAATAGCGAAGTGCCTCGTATTCACGTCACCACCGAATATCCACCACCACAGAAGGTAAGGTGGCTATAAATGCCGACGCTTCTCACACAGAGGGATACCGAACTCCAAATGGGAAGCTGGCCTTGTCGGAAAAAGTAAATGAGCAACGTATATCTAAGCTGCTAAATGATACATGATCTCATTGACGCTCATTGTTTTCTAAACAAGGATTGCAGGAGACTCAGGGTCGTTACGGGAGCTACAAAAAAACAAAAAACTAGAGAGAGCCGACGGTTATTCGTAGAGAGCTCCAGAATACATACCTTTTATTTCGCCCGAGGAGTCTAATTCTGGAATTTTACATGGAATCCACTCCAAGTACTTAAGTAGTGCAAAGGATGTTGTTGCGTTGCATTTTGCCTTACGCACAAGGGCACTTCCTCACCATCATGTCTATTGAAGAACACTGATTTGGGAGAAAGGACGTTGAGTTGGGGTGATAGGTAGTGAGAAGGGCAAGTTGAATGGCAGTTCGCATGACAATCTCCCACTGTCCGACTGCCTGCATCTATGGTAATGACGAAGGGAACCACACTGGTGCGCTCATGAAAGCAGAACATTGCATGAATATTGGGTGATGAATACCCCATTAGAATAACATTGGAGACCGGCCTGAAATGCTTACGCAAGCTGAACCATCGGACAATGTTTGGAGAGCGTATTTAATAGCACCGTGTAGTATGTACTGAAATTGAGGCGATGTGGGCTTACAAGACAAATTAAATAACTTTTACGCTTCTAGCTGTTGTCGGGTCCTGCAAGTCAGGCCTGAAGCCTTTGAATAATTATTGCCGGAATGGTTAGAAAAGAAGTGAACATACTGTAAAACGAATTAACGCTGCTAAAGGTTGCTGATGACCTCCTTAGTTACTTATTGAAACTTACTTTGTTTTGAAATCTGAGAGCCCGACATCATGTTCAATGTTTTTCCTAAGTTCGTAAGCCTTCATATACAGCTCGAATAACCTCATTCATTGATTCTCATCATAAGGGCGAGAAGCTGTGGTTGCGCTCGATGCAACCGGTTTATTACACTGACACACTCTTTAAAAAATTAGAAACCAATATGCAAAGGAGACACGAATTACTGTGCACCTCCTTGATGGCAGATGATGGCGACACAACAAAAAAAATGGCTTTTTATTTTTTCTTGTTATGATGAAGAAAGAATAAGGACTTTAAGCTTCCACAGTAGATGATGGCAAATAAATTAAGCATCATATTGAGTGACATAGTGCAATGCAGATATTACAATTAACAAAAAAGGGTAGGGTACCATATAGGAGAGCAGAAAAACGCCGGTGGTGCAACTTGGCAGCTTGCAGATATCAGGATGCCATGGGCGATTGGGTCGTCCGACATACGTTTAATCACAACCCCAAGCCTTTTCTTCTGGAGACCTACTTCCATTCCTTCGAAACCTGAATCAGTATCTCCGGAGCAGTGAACGTCGTGGAGCAAGAAAGAATCCTAAATACTTCATTAATAAAACTTATAACTGCCTCTAAATAAAGTATTGTGAAGAGACGCCACAAAAACTGCTTATTTTCACGACTCGAACGGTCTTTCAAAGTGCAAAGGGCAAATTGCCGGCTGTGTTGTACCTTTAGCCTGAAAGGCTTGTCTGTGCAGTAGTTACCAAATGAGCATAAACATTGCGTATATAACATTCGCTCAGCAATAAAAATGGTCGACATTTCCGAGAATCGTTGTAGTGTTTGTTCATTTTTCACAGGTGCCGACAAGCGGCTTTATCGCTTTGTTTGGGATGCAAGACGCGACCAGATTTATCTCGATTGACTGCATCAAGGCGGAGTCGATTCTAGGTTGTTCGAGACTATTTTTGTAACATTGCACGCCGTATCTCGAAAGTTCGCTATCAGATTTAAATTGAGCACGGCAGAGAGCAACAGGCATTCTGCTCGACGACAACCGAGCACGATGATTGCTTTCGCCGCCGCCGAGGCATTCAGTTCATTGTCGGCGCAGGTCCGCCCCAATAAACAGTAACCAGCCGAACCTAATCTTTGTTAGCCTACCTAATTTTGCGTTTCTTTATTGCTCTGTCTTTCCATTCTATAAGTGAACAACAAAGGAGAAGTGTTAAAGACTGCAGCAGAGGACATTAAAATGAAGAAACATGCAGCAATGTTATTATTTATCGAAAACTACAACTCCACGCGCCCTACAGCATGGTTTCCAAACTCGACTGCCTACTCAACTTTTTTTCTAAACCTGCTCGTATAACTCGCGTACCACCCCATACTTATGTCCAAAAGGAGAACAACTAGTGTTCACTGTGTCACAACTCAAGCATTTAGCTCAAAACCCTACTGCAACAAGATGCTACATTAACTAATATGTCTCATAGAATATAAAAGCCACTTGTGACTATACGGGGTTTGTATTGTTTCTCGGGTTCCTTGCGTGGCATTATTGTTGAGTGTTCGTCTCGCACGGTGAGATTGAGCTGACTTGACAAATTGACGCTCGACAACTTGCGTTTTTTAACTTTTCCGCGATTATTTCAGCGTTAACAAAGGGCTTCTTCTAGTGTCCACTGACATCATCAGCAGACTGTAGCTGCGTCCATTACATGAATAAATACGGTACTATCAAAATTGCCGTAAGGCTTCTTCAGCACGTGTTTTCTTACAAAAAATTACGCTTTCGTATGCTGCGTTGTGTCTCTATCTGTTAAAAGTATGCTGCGTCCCTCATAGCCTGAGTCGCTTTCGGACATTAAACTCCAATCAACGAATCTTAAATGTATACTGCGCTATGCTTCACAAGTGTACTACAATAGTAGCGCTTTTGTGTTTTCAGGTTTATGACTCTCGGTGTTGTCCATGAGCGAAATTAAGTGTTATGAAATTGCGCTCAGTCAGCCCTAATTTACGAAATATACTACATAAACCAAGCATTAAAGCATCCTAGACAATTATTTTAATGTCGATATTTGTTGACACCAAACCATGTTAACTCATTATACTTGAGATTAATTTCTATAATATCCTTGCTTGTCTTAGAGGTTCTAAATTTTCATTTATGGGTTATTCTTCTGTAGAATTTGCACATAAGAATTCGCCTTTTAGGCTCTCTAGTCCACTGACTGTCGTACTTTCTTTTCTGTTGAACTGACTTGGAAGACTTACGTGATGACGTATGGTTCGTATATCGTACTCGTGCGACTTCAATCTAAACTCCTCTCTGCGAATATTGAAAAACTCACTGGTGTATCATGGCATTTCCGACATATTTTCTCTTCTCCCTGAAGAGCACGACTTCCGAATTTCCGCTGCCAAGTGAGAAAGAATATATCAAGTCCTTTCACCCGCGCAAAGTTGGCGGTTGTTTGGAGTTTTATCCAAGAGCCCCTATATCTTCATCCAACAGGCTGTACCATTGTGCGCGCTCGCTACTTGGGACGCGCAAAAGCTTCGCAAGGTCTGCGGGCCTCCAGCTTTCTGCTTGCGAGCGAATTTTTCCAAACAAAAAACAGTTCACGAATGGGCGCAGCAAGCATATTCGTTCTCGACTGCTGACAGGTAAGATAAGACTCGCTAGAAGGAACGTCTCGTGCTGATAAAGCTGTCGGTGACTTGTAATGAAAACCTTTTTCTTGCTTCCACTGGAACCGGATGAAAGAGGAGTCCGGGCCCAATGGAAGGTGACTACAGGACTTTTGCACTGAACAGAAAGTAAAAAGAAAAAGTAAGATAGCATAAAAGCTTGCTTTCAGGTGTCGAGCGTTTGTAGAAATAAACGAGTAGCTCAGAGCAAGATGCCTGGGTTATTTTTGAAGAAGATTTCACCTCTGCTTTGTTTACTGACTGCTGCTCTACTCGGCTCAGGGTAGCAAATTCTTTCACCTGCATTTTCTGTTTTGACTGGCGCTCTCAAGGACACTTCGAGGAATGTTGAAGCAAGGAGAGTTAATGTATGCAGAACGGAACTATGGCCTAGTTGAATATGTTTTGTATTTCCAATATGTGCCGTATGCAGCATATTCCTGAAAGGCACACATGCCATAGAGCTCACATGCTGGAAGAATAAGCGCAATAACATAATTTTCCCAGCATGCCCAGAAAGCCTTGCATTGCGAAGGCCCAGATTTTCAAATAGAGGACTGCCAATTGAATTAGGCTATGTTCGCCCAATTCGGTTTGTCTGATCATGTGGACAGCCAACGGGTATCTCAGTTTGTTCGCACAATTATAAAAAACCTTATAACTTTATATATTTGCAGACAGCACCAGCAAGTGTATCGGTGATTCGCTACGTAGTCGTGCGGCGCCAGAAAAGCGTGTGCGTGGACACTGCAGCTTTTTTTCTCAAAATGTATTCTACAGTTTGTGTCCGCTAAGATATAACCGTGCTTGTTTATCCATGCCACGTAATTTTGGTATTGTTTTGAGGAAAAGAAATGGCGCAACTGTCTCACGTATCTCGATGGACACCCGATCTACGCCGTAAAGAAGGGATAAATGAGAGAGTGAAAGAAAAAAGGTGCCGCAGTGGAGGGCTGAGGAATAATTTAGACCACCTGGGGACCTTTAACGTGCACTGACATCACTCAGCACACCGGCGCCTTTTTGCGTTTCGCCTCCATCGTATAACGCGGCCATCTCGGTCGGGATCGAACCCGGGTTCTCTGGCTCAGTAGCCGAGCGCTCTAACCACTGATCCACCGCAGCGGGTCCACGTTATTTTGATAATTTGATTTTCCAGCCCTAAGGCGACATCGCTAAACTTGTGTACACTAACCTGGAGGGAGAGGTTGGCGTCAGTGGAGGATCCAGGCATGAGCATCTTGACAAGTCTAAAGCTCTTTTACATGTGCTTCGCAGACTGCAGCGCTGACCTAGTGGTTTGAGCATCCAACTCGCATCAGGGAAGAGAGGAGCTCGATACCCCAGTACCAACACGTACCCTATTGTGATTCGATGGGTGCAAGTTTTTTCCCTGGCCTAGTGCTCAGCTCATATCGGAGGAATGTTGTGAAGTGGATGTTTGACTTCACCTTGTGCAGAGGAAAAATTGGCGGCGACACTTCGGCTCTGCCTTGAGGGCATGACGCGATAGCATAATAGGTTATTTTTTGCATGTATGCAAAAGGTCAATCTCTACTTTTCTTTAATAGATCCCTTGGAGTCCTCATACCCCTCCTGGCGCAGTGGGGCAGCGGTTAAGCGATGCGCGACTCTTACGATAGAAGGTGCTCCTAGCGGAGGGGCTTACGAGACCTAAGTGGCTTTTCCAGAGGGACCAATCATTGATTTACCTTCCACCTGCCACGGTGGGCAGTATCCGCTCGCTATCCGCTAGCAGGCTCGCTATCCGCTCGCAGGCTCGCTATCCGGTGCGCAGGCTGTGATCACGCCACAAGGTGACGTGACCTAGGCGGCCCATCTGCCTCCTTGGTTGCTGTCTAGGGACCACCTGCCACAGCCATGTCCGTGATTTTTCACTCACAACGCTAACATCAGATATTCTGGTGAATGGGGCCTTCAATGATACCGTGTTCAAACACCTTGTTGCATGACGCTATTTGACAGAAAATGCCCTTGCGTCACAGATCATCCCCGACCTCATTATCATATACTTTGGCAGCAGTGACTTAGGGTCGCCATAAGTAAGGCGCCGCTCTCTATCAAGAAGGGCTCCGAGAAATTGCAGTCTGGGTCTGCGAAAAACTGACAAGTGCTGCCGAGCATGCATCTGCTTTCGGCTCTCACCTCCCGTTCTCCCAACACCTCGACAAGGCAGCGTACACATACTATGCCGAGCACGTCCAGAAGTCAATGCACATAAGCAGTCGGCCTAACTGTGTCTGGCAACACGCGTTCCACGCTTGACCGACTGGTGTATAGAAGGGCGTGATTGGTAAATTTCAGCGCGGAAGACCGTAAAGCATTGACCTTCCTTAAGCATTCACTGCAAGATGTGTCTGGTAGGCTGTATCAGGATATTACTAGCCTGCGTGTATTTACTGAACCTTTAGTGATAACGCACGAGTTCTCCACTTTCACGAAGTAAAGTTTCCGCTACTGCGCCAAGGGTTCTAGGCCTGGCAACCTGATGGCTGTGTGATATGACCGAGTTCCCGCTTTTGGAAGCACTATCGGCACACAAAATGCTTTTGCACCCTTCCCCATTATCGCCGCAGCTATCCGTTCCTGTTAGCCTGTGTCAACGAAACACGGAAAGGAAACAGTGCTACTTTTTGTCACAAACACTGTGAGCGAAGAACGGCAAGTGTCGAGCTAGTTTATCAACACTTTGAAAACAACCCATGCGCGCGCGTGGCGACCAGTTGCGTTCACAAGCAAGTACAGAAGGAATTCGCACGTAAGCAATTCGTGTGCATGCATTCCGTCGAACTTAGTGCGCTTTCTTTCCATTCAGTTCTTTTCCTCCTTTTGTAGGGACGCTCGTAGTACTGTCTTCAAATATACAGTGCATGCATAGGCAGGCTAAAAAATTTCCACAATATTTCTATTGCGTCTAGCATATATACGTGGCGATAGTGAAAACACCTGATAGTCATTATGACGAATTTAAATGATCTTAATGGGATGACATGTGAAAGCAGAACTGCTCACAGTTAGCCAGTCAAGGCAAGTAGATAGCTCATCTGAAGTGACTCCGGGTGATATTGCCTTTTTACGTGAGTCATTTTACGGTGCAGTATTTCCCGGTTGCCGCTACTCTGTAAAAGTCAAGCGCACGCCAGTAATATCTACCAGAGACTTCCTTAAGAGCGTCGTGTTCAGAAGAGCGCGGTTTAATGATTGGAACTCAAATCAATTTGAAAGCCAGCACTGCTGACCACGAGGATAAATAAAGGTCGTGAAATTACGTTTCTCTGCTAGGAGGCAGTAATGCTTCGAACATAGCAGTTCTGCTCAGAGGCTTAACATATTGAAAAGAGGCGCGAAAGCGTTTCCGTTTTACCACTCGCTGAGAAAAAAAAAAAAAAACTTGCGAGAACTCTTCACCACCGTCTTTTTCTCACAACCACATAATGGAAGTTCGTTTTCATTGCATAATTTTGGTTTCAGCCCCTCCTGAAAATTGGACTCGTTCCTTGCGAGAGCAAAGCGCAGGCTTACTGCAGTTGTGAGCGACGAGTGTGCTGGTAGTTATGAAAATAACGGGCGCCTTTTGAGTTTTGTTTTCTGAATTTGACGTAAGGTATAAATTGAACACTAAGGCAAATGACGCGTGAAGGAAAACACCACTTAATAATTATAATAAGTGCGTGAGAAATGTAAGGTCATCATTTACAAATGTCCGAATTCTGGGATCAAAAGCAGCACTTATAAGAAGGAGCATCAAGGAAGTGCGTAAAGGCTCTGCTTCACACACTTCCTTCCTTATCGTAATTACTCAAATAACAGCCTTATAGTAATGAGTTCTTGCGTTGTAGCGTACCGACATTTCCTGCTGCAAATTTGGACTTCCTGGTCGGTAACCCTCATTCATAAGCGAACCTTTTTATTCCTTCATACTTAGCTGGCTCCGGGAAGCGGCGCAAGCGGATTTTCAATTAGCCGCCCTATTGAAGATTTAATCCTTTTTGTTGAATGAGCGTTCCGAGCCGCACATGCTATCCCAGAAAGTTATCTTAATTCTTTATATTCAGAGCAGACACGCTTTCAAAAAGACGCTTCTGGAATTGCTGCAGGGTGGAGGACGTAATGCAAAACAAAAAAAAAAGCTATGCATCAATAACAGCAAAGAAGCGATTAACCAAATCGTGCTTTTTCGTCTAACAGTTCCTTTGAGAGTAATTGGGAGAAATTACAACCAAAGCCCGGAATCTTAGGATCGCCACGTCGGGGAGCTAGGCAGCCTTTCCTTAATGTCCTAGCTTAGGGAGGACCACGCTTCGTCATCCAGGGCCACCTGGTCCTTCCACTGACCCTTTGTCAGTCAGGCCTGTCCGCAGGGAAGTGGCTGCTGGAGGAAGCAGGGAACTTTGGGACTTGGTTTTTAAGGTTCAAATGCAGCCCATGGGCTACGAGGGACGCTGCACTCAAGGACTCACGATTAATACGAGCACCTGGGATCTTTAAAGCCTGCTCGCGTTGCACAACACACGGCGGTTTTGTGTCGACTAGACTGAAATGTGCCGGGGAAGTTGTATGACGCCAGGACATGTAGTCTAGTTCAGTGCAGTTACTACAGCCTGGAACAAACCGGAGGCGGTAGAAGTAGGATTGCAGGATTGTAGGATTATCATATTGCTGATTGCTTTGATGACTGTTTGCTATTGAGTGCTACAAATAATATTGATGTCCTGGCTAATTGCTTTGAGAAGATTGTCAAGATGGTATATGGTCGGCCTGTGCTCCTT
This sequence comes from Amblyomma americanum, assembly GCF_052857255.1. Lineage (NCBI taxonomy): Eukaryota > Metazoa > Arthropoda > Arachnida > Ixodida > Ixodidae > Amblyomma > Amblyomma americanum. The sequence goes on from NC_135502.1 coordinate 46,332,938, forward strand.
GAGACCAAAAAAAAAAATCATTCCAAGCTGCCATGAATAAATTGTATTATTTTAAACTTTTAAACTTCCCTCGTCGCGTGAACAACGTAGACGTTCATAATGAATATGCAGTCCAGATTATATCAATCAGTTTATACAAACAAATGATAGAGTTCGTGTCTCATTATAGTCAGAGAAAGACCTCTTTTTTTGCGTTGAGGCGAAAAAATTGCTGAGCACTTATCCTCAAATGATGTAGTTTATTGTTCTGCCAAAGGTCACTCAATTCAATATATTCATTGAAAATGAGATAAATCAGTGCCTTTAAAAAATTTCAGACAGCCTCGACACCGCCTTTATCGCGTATTGCTAACGTTTACTACTTCTCCGCTTGATAATAATAACGTCTCCCAACATGGTGTCTTAAATCTTACATTAGGCTTGTGTAGTAAGAAATGTGACGTCCCTGGCAGCACCCTTAATTGATGTATCTTAAGTTTCGTGTTTATTATGAACAGCTCGCTATTTGCACGCTATGTTAAGTAAATCTCCTTCTTCTAGCTAGTACTGCTGCTTGCTCTTGGAAGTTGGCGAAAGTGGTCTCTTTAATGAAGTCTGGTAACAAAAAATTCTGTGCAACTATAGGCTCACGAATGAATAGCGGACATAGCTGAAAAAAAGAGGATTAAAGAAAACCGTTAGGAAGAAAACTGTTTAAATTCTAAAATATTTTTTTTCATGACGGAGTGCACATTATTTATGCTGTGTCCAAGCAAAGAACTTCCAAAGAACGACAGTAAGCAAACGCAGACCGAGGTGTTAAAATGGGATTTCAAGCCGACGCCTCTTGCGTGAAAAGAAACAGCGGGAGGAAAGTTGAAAGCGATCAGCAGTTTGAGGTTAAGCACACACCGGGTACAAAGGGAACATCGGCGGACCAGATCTGTGGAGGCATAAATTTCGGCCATGTGACAACGTATTCGCGTGAGAAAAACGTCAAGCTTGGGAGATCGCTATTCTTTAACTGACCAGGAGAATAGAAGATGCTTATAATGAGGAGAGGACGCGAGCACTGATGAGTAAAGTTCTTCCATTAATATTCAATTGCGAAACTTAGCCATCGTATAATATGTGAATATTGGTAGGAGAGGAGTGATTGGTCCGCTAGGGGGTGCCTTTGTCACGAAGGATCCAACTTCATTCAAACGAAGTCTTCTGTGAAACAGGCACTGAGGACTTGACCGTACGACCTTGTGGTCATACGAGACATACGAGACATTTGAGGTCCCGAAGGGCTTGTCATTCAGTAGGCACACTGGAAGATGGAAACAGAGACAATGAGTCCGCCATAATTATGCCCGAATAAAACGGGTTTTTCAGTTAACTCAGGGCCAGGAACATTGCAAGAAATTCTCTCACTTACACAGAGGGGAAGTAGAGGCAGAGGAGCGAGACCGACGAGTGAAGCAGCTCAGAGAAAATGCCTACAGCTGCCTTTTTGTTTTGCCACTGCGTGACTTTGCTGGCAGTTAAAACGAAAGAGCTGCGAATCAAGTCAGGAAAGATACAGGTATCCTCTCTCTGAATCTACCTAATGGCGTGGTGATTCTACAAGGGTTCAATAATTCGCAAAAAAAACAATTCTAGTAGCCTTCGGCATTGCCTACAAGCGCACATTTAAATCACGTACAAAAAGCTTTTCAGCTGTTCCGATATTCTTGGAAAGACAGTCAGCAAAGAACGAAGTGTCGCGTAAATGCACACAGTCTGTGCGATTTCTAGCGGCAAAATCATGTTTTCTAAAGGCGAGGTTTAAAGCGTGCACGATACGGCGTGGGGATCCCAATCAGAATTATGAAAGACAAATCGTGATCTCTGCGTAGAAGCCGTTGTGTGCCCTCAGCTACCTGGCGGATCAGATAGTGAGTGCGCAAAACTATTGCAACAGCACGATGGAAACTTCGACTGCTTCCCTTTTTCTGTGTCTTTTTCCTGTTCGCAGGAGAGATGAAACTGAAACAGGAATGTGTAGCCCATCACCGCGACCTGATGACGCGTTCTTTTGGTTCTTCTCTATTGTACTTTTCACTCACGAGGAGAATAAGGAGTAGGGTGAAAGGCACAAAGGCAAGTGAAGATTAAAAGGAAGATGAGAAAGAGAAGATAATAACCGGGCCCGTTTTTTGTCTGCGTCCTGTCTTCCCTCTGCGTGGCGCTGCCGGACAGACTACGCAGCAGGAGACGCATGGAAGACCGCTAGCACCTGATGAGCGCTGTCTCACATGCGGGCTTTTGTGTCGGAAAATACGTGCGTATGTGGGCTGTCTTCTTTGTCGGGTCGGGAAAAAGGCAAAGAGGACATAAGCCGACCAGCTGCCAAACCCATAACGAAACAACAGAATATCGAGATGATACAAAGACCGATGCGGGATTCCCCTTTGTGTCTAGGATTGGATAATGCTAGCAGACGAACGCCGCAAGAGAGAAAAAACAAGGGGCATTGAAATGCACGCACCCCCTTCTGGCGATCAGTGACCCCGGGGATTGCCTTTTTAACTTGTCATCTATTCTCTTCTCCCTTTATATCCTTTTCTTTCTTCTTTACCCCGCCCCCTCCCCATATTGTTTGCACTGACGCTTTACGCTATACCTGTACCTCGTGCGTGCTTTAAAAGGTGCGTGTTTCGAATGCTGTAGTACATTCGAAAACGGCTGGCCCTTCAGCCGGAAAGTTGCGAATTAAATCCGCGTATGTTTTTCAATTTCTGGGGATTTTTTCTTATATTTACCAATCGGCTTCCCAGAAATCACCTTTGATATATATATACACACACACAGTGACTGCTGGCTTCCTTCGTGCGCACACACACACACGCACATCTGTATATTATTAACAAAAATTATACCCAGAATGAATACATATAAAGATACATTCCAAAAAAGGGCATTTTAAATATACTTTTTTCCTACAATAACGTCAGTATGAAGAAAAGACAACTTGTGACGCCCGTCGTATTAAAAATAAACGACAGTAGACGACAAAAAAAAACTGCATTGCGCAAATGAGATCACAGCGTGTATTTCTCGCATTTTAAACCCAATGTCTGCTGTAACACGGCTTTATCAATTTCTAGCGATGCTTCGATATATACTTTCACAGAAACATTGTATAAAAAATCCACCTTTCAAAAAACTATGGTAATGGTGTGTACTCACTTCTGCGGTGTTTTGCAATTGAGATCTTGATCATAGTTAGCAACAACAAGAAAAAATACCGCATCTCTTGCTGTACCGGGTGGGTCTTCCCGCTGTCTGAGGTGGGCTTTGATCAAATAATTTAAGGCAATGAGAGTTATTGCGCTGGTAGAGTCATCATTGCCGGTTATTCGCAAGGAGAGAAGGGGGAGGGGGTTAATTTGCAGTTCTTCCATTAGACTGAAAACTTACAAGACTGCCGTGTTTTCGACGCTGGAATTAGCAAAATCGAGGAATCGTGCTTGGTGAAAAGGCTTAATTGAACGTTAAGGAAATTTGGCTCCTGTCCCTTGCTAGAAAACGTTTAATTGCTCTAATGTTCATTTTCTCCCTTCTTGGCTGACAATTATTTCGTGCTGCGTGTGCGCTATTCCTCGGTGTTGATTACGGAAGTCTAGATTTTTGGTTGTATGTCTCTTTCTTTGTACGGCGGGCTCTGAGCCATGCTGGTGTTATTTCTCGGATAAGGAGTAATTTTCGTCAATACAACTTTACTGAGCACTGTTTACTGTGCTCTCCTGAGGTCACGTTTAGGTTTGCTACGTGTAGCCTGGAATGGCGTCTCTGGTAGATATAGGAATGCAATCGAAAACATCCAGTCAAGTGGCATACCCATTCCTCGGGATATATATATATATATATATATATATATATATATATATATATATATATATATATATATATATATATATATATATATATATATATATATATATATATATATATATATATATATATATATATATATATATATGTATATATGTATATATATTGGTTACGGTCGTTTCTAAGACTGTGACTCTCTCCAAGCACGCCTTAATATGTGTACTCTTCATGAGAGGTTACTCGCGCGTGGCATGCAGTTTTTCACAACGTTTTGAGTAGTTCTATGCATTTCGTGTCGGGATGCGTCTTAGGCGACGAGATAGACAAACTTTTCAAGGCACGCAGGATGTAGAGCACTAGCAAACCTTTAGAAGTCGCCAGTTAATGGGACCGCGAGGCTTTGCCGAGCAAATGACTTTGATCACGTTCCATAAGCGCGAGGCCAGTAAAAATTATATCAAAAGACCTCTTTAATGTCAAAGTGCGTCTAGGCAAGACCAGCACGTACTGCGCAATATCGAGCAAACACGACGGGTGCTCAACTTAGAAGCGAAAAGGTTACGAAAAATAATAAGCATGCTATCGCGCACGCGTCACTCATCACAAACTCGCAAAGCAACCTCCCGCATGTTTTCCCAGTTTCAATGAAGCTAATTTACGGAGCCCACATATGTGAACTTGCGCAGTCACGTCGGACGTTATATGCGAAAATCTCTCTGAAGAATACTAATTTCTGTGTGACAACCAAGGGGACGCCTGTCTAACGCGCGTGGCTGCGTTCTTGTCAATGAAGACATCTTCGATCAACTCTCCGTCTGTGTACCGAAAGAGGATTTCCACCCGCTCACAGACCTGCCTATTGCCACCATATAGGTAGCGAGCACCAAGATGCGACGAAACCGTTTATGAAACCTGCATGTTTCGTGACGCAAGCAGACCGCCTGGCCACTGTGCACGCACCTGTGCAAGATTTGTATATGGATCAGTGAGAGAGAGGGGGAGCAAGAAAGAGAGAGGGAGAGAATGCCTGTTCAGCACTTTTCAAGGGCTTAAACTTTCCTTTTCGCTGTTACCAGAAACCGTGGGAGTTATTTCAAGCCCTCTTTGTTGACAAAAAGACAGGCATGTGGGTGTTAGCCGTATGTCTGTGTCGATTTCGCAAACATGAATTGAAAGATTTTCGTTATAGCATGACCGGCAGATATATCACGTTTGCACGAGCCCGCATATGTGATTTTGAAAGGAGAACAGCTCAGGGACAAACAACGAAGCGAGTTGTAAAGGCAGGCACTTGTTCTGAATGCTGTCTTGTCCTATGTCTCTCCCCGGTTTTCTTAGGAATGCGAAAATTTGCATAACTCTCGTTCCTTGTCCAGCGTATGTTCTGGCTCAGGTATAAAAACAATTGATTTCGAAACAATGTAAAAATAAGTGGGTTATTTGTAATGTTAGTGCTGTGTAACGCAAGCTTCGTGATACACCTAGTATCCCCTATATCTGTCATATTTTTGATAAAATATTTGGTGGTATGCTATCTCCGTTTCCAGGTTATACCTTGCCTATCGTCTTGAGATGTTGTTCGTTAGCTGAACAGCAATCATTTCCAAAATGGCTTGTTTGTAATATTTTGAAATTTTTTGTTCTGGAGCCAGAATTTTGCGCCGTAATATCACGCCCCCAGCATTCGAGTACCATAAATGCCACCGCAACCTGGTCAGTGAACCATGGTCTGTTGCATATTTAGCGCAACTTGCACATCTTTATACATATCTTGGTCAGACATCTTTTATTTTTAGCTCGATGTTAAGAGAGCGACATAGCTGCTCGAAAAAAAAACGCTTCGTATATACCACAAACTTCACCGCGAATATGCTCATACTCATGAAAACAAAATGGCAAAAATATGCCATAAACGTGCACATTGCTCGTTTTCCGCCTAACATTGCTTCAGTATTTCAGGATTTTATTACTTCTTTATCACTGAGGTATGAGGAGAGGCTGGGATTAAAGGCATTTGAGTGCCTGACAATAAACTGACTTTCGTTCCTTGTCCCTCGCACAAGATGGAAAGTTGAGAGGATTAGTTAGATTTAACTAGTAACAGCCAGATGGAACACGAACGAGGAGGGGATGGAGGTTCATGCAAAAAAAGGTCCACAGAAAGCTAATATATAGGACACAAAAGTACAAAACCACCCGGCAAATCTAGATGTTTACAAGGGGCATACTTACACACGCCATGCCACGCGTCTCGACTTCTGATGTTTCATGCCTAACTAAAAATTGTTTTTTTTTTAGACCCAACATTCACTATCTGAAGCCTATTCTGAGAAGATTCATAACTCAGTCGGTTTGAAGAAAGTGAGACAATTTCAATATTCAATATACGTTGTTGCTTAATTTTACTTTTCGATTGACCTTAAAGAAGGGCCAATTTCGCGAATCGAAAATCAATGCTCTCAGTAAACACCCCTTTTCAGTTGGAGCAATCCTATATTCGTGAGCGCATGATATCGAAAACTAAAGGAAAAAAGGTCTTTTTTTAGGTTAGGTTCTCACATCAAAATGACAATTTGTTTCTGTATAGAGGGGACCCTACAGAGGGCTGGAGCACGCCGATGAAAAGATATTTGCGGTTCGAAAAAAAAAAGTACCATCTTTAAGACAACTACCGTGGGCCCCTTTGTTTTTTTGCTACCGTTTACTTTCTTTGCAGCTGTTACCAGTCGATGCTCAGCAAACAAAGCCATACTCCTTACCACACCATGCTCGGCAGCGTTCTTAGCCTTAAACGTGTTTTTTTAGTTTAATAAGCATTTCATAACTTTTTTCGAGTAGCCGAAGAAGCTAAAATTGCGAAGAGATTATAAAAAACGTAGATGATGGCTGTACTTTTACTCGTGTCGTTGAATAAGCAACTTGTTAACACGCAAACGGAAAGCCACCTAATCCATAAGTCAGGGTCGCAATTCATGTCTTATAGTAAGAGTGGACAGCCTATGCAGGAGGTACTGTATTGCTGAGATTATTTACGTAATTTTACTACAGATATATCAGTGGTTGTACTCTGTCTGAAAGATTTTGTTTGCTGCTCTAATACGCGATGATAATTGCAGTAGTGGCAGTGAATCCCATGTACACTTTAGGCGATTGACATTTGTGGCTTTTTAAAGAAAAAAAAAGACCTGTATATGCATGCTTACAGACACGCCCACACTTAAATCCCAGACATTTTTTACTCTCACATAAATAGTCTGATGGCTTTGAAATCTGTTGTGGCATCGATAGGCTAGTTCAAAAGCAGATTAGCTATTTATTTTTACCGCAGCCTCGCTTGAGATTATTGCACGAGGCGACAAAAAATGTGCAAATTTTTTTCCACGGTTCAGTGGTGATGACCGCAATAATTTTTGACGCTTGTTGTGAGCGTCAGAACGATGATACTCAACATGCGGTTTCGCAGACTTCCTGGGCACCATGTTTCAAGATTTAAGCAAACATCAAAGACTACCAATAAAAGGGGCACTGAAGAGAACTTCATGCAATCCATTTTTCGCTGTTAGCAGACATCAACTCGATGATTCATTCTTACTGTGTTGGCGTTTGGCAGCGAGAATAAGACGCATTTTATGCTGAGAAATTGCTTTCACCATTTTGCCGTCATTACATTCAAACACGGGGCGCGAACACCGAAAATGATTCTATGATTGGGATTTTAAAGCAAACGCCGGTGTTGACCAAGCTGTGGGATCCGCCCATAAACAACCGTGTCGACATACACAGTCTAACCTTGAAATTTGGGGTGGTGATAGCAGCAATTGTGTTTAATTTTTTTCCTTTTCAGCCTTGCAAGAACAGCGTTTTCAGTGAAAGTTGATAAAGTTGATTTGGTTTGGTTTATGGTGGTTTAACGTCCCAAAGCGACTGAGGTTGTGAGGGACGCCGTAGTAAAGGGCTCCGGACACTTCGACCACCCGGGGTTCTTTAACGTGCCCTGACATCGCACAGTACACGGGCCTCTACAATTTCGCCTCCATCGAAATTCGAACTCAGAGGTCGTGATCGAACCCCTGTCTACCGGGTCAGTAGCTGAGCGCCATAACCACGTAGCCACCGCGGCTGCTTAAGTGAAAGTGACATTGTCTCTAGAATGCAATAATCTATGGAGACAGGCTAACTTAAGCTTCTCTTCTTTGTCCCTTTATTAATAGTGCAACACGCATAAGTCAGTCTGTTAAAGGGATGTAAGTTAAGAACCTGCAAATAGTCTTTAGTGCCGCTGCCTGCGCATTTTGATTTTTATCCGATTTAAGCCCTCTTGATCAAATATATGCTAACGATGGTTTTCTAATGGCCGGTGATGCACAGTTCCTAAAATACCTAGCGTACTGTCACTGGCAAGAAACCTAATATGTACTGAAACTGAGAGCCAATTTGTTGTGTGGTATGCTTTTTTCGAAATTGATTGAGTCGACACGCTGGTTGTTTTTTTTTTCATGGCTTGTTGGCTGCAAACTTTCAGCACAAAGGCAGATAGATGAGTAGTACTTAAGGTAGCGATCACAACAATTCAAGGTAAAAAATGGGGAACACCTTTAAGCAGACGGAATAATTAAAAGTGAAATCATAACGCAGAAAATGAGTGCAGAAACAAGTGGTGCTTACATTTAAGGACATTCTTCATCGTTTATTTTCCACAAGCAAGACGCAGATTTCATTGAAAAGTTTGCTTGAGCGAGTGTCCTATTACATAAAGGCGCCCAAATTTTGACACTTCAGTACTACGCTTGAAAGGTGGAGGAGGAGGGGGAGGAGGGACTTTAATAGAATAGGAGAGGTCTGCCTGGTTGTCGGCCTGGCACGCTACTCAATGCATTAAACTAAAGGACATAATGCATGCCAGATAGCTCCGTGCGTTCTGTACTATTTGCTCTAGTTTGTTAGGAATGTGTTGACGGAGCGTAAAAACGTTAGCTTTTGGGCCAGTTGGTGCGTGTTGCACCTGAAAATAGGGTGCAAGAGGAAACATAAAGAAGCGTACACAAGGAAAGAACACGGACAGACGCTGTATAATGCTCTTTTCTTGTGCACTCGTCTTTGTGTTTCCGCTGGCAACCCTTTTTCAAGCTGAAAACGGAGGGCTATTTTTTTTCTTGCTTTAAGGAAATGAAAGGCGCTGTAACTGTCTCATTTCGGCGCACACTTCCAACATGCCGTGAGGGAAGGGAGAAAGGTTGTCGTGAAAGAAGAAAGAGAAACGAGATGCCAGGAGGACTTCGGACTACCTCTGTAGAGAGAGAGAGAGAAAAGCATTTTATTAACGAGAGATGTAGTAAACGGTAAAAATATCCTGTGCACGGTGAAATATACTGACATGACGCGCTAGGTTATTGCTGCTAGCATAACATTATAAATAGAAAAACTGACCACGTGGAAAACGCTGCAGATATGCATAGCTGTTCCGAAGAGATTACGCTGAATATGCTCAGTTTAAGCGGCGCTACCACGCCAGCTAAATAGTGATCTCCTGTTTTCTTCCGTGAGTTTTGTAGCATGGCCACGCACAAGATTTCCTTATTTCCTCTGCGCGATAGGTTAACAGAGGTACGTTACTTATCGCACTTAAGTGCATCACCATTTATTGCAATCACGTGATGACATTTTCTTTTTTGACTCTCAATGAAAAAGAATCTTCGCGTGCAACAGTTATGGTACTAAAGACGTTGTCTAGGTAACCATGAGCACATTACGAAAGGAGGGAGCACGTTACCTCTAACTCATTTGTCTTAGACCATGTTCTCGCAAAGTATTACACCAGTGCAAAAACCAGGTAAATGAACGCCGACAGATATGAGCGAGGTCTTCTCATGCGTTAGCCACTAAGCGTTGTGTGACGGCCAGCCGATGAATGTAGTACGACGTGACGAATGGCTAGGTCATAATTTAGTGGCGGACGGCCTGGCACAAAGGCTCCTGTCAGCGCCACTGCTCACTTCGTCGTCTTCTAGTACGTAACACGACCCGGGCCACCTAGCGATCAAAGTTATGCCGGCGTTCAGAAAGTGGGAAAGGCCACCGTAAAAGAAACAAAATCCCAGACAGCATGATGTGGGCAGTAACAACGAAAGTTTATTTCAAAGACCCTTCCACTGCGGACTCTTCCATCCCCACACGCATCGTGCACACAGTAAGAAAGTTTCTGAACTCTGCTGCATGAAGAACTTCGATTTGTTTAGCCAGATTAGCCTCACGCTCTTCAGCTCACGAAAGGTGGCAATGTGAGCAATGTGAGGGAAATGCAGTCTTGATTTTATCGAACGGCACATTTTTGATTCCTAGAGCAGTCATTCATTCTTGCATTACATTTTTATGTCCTGGATTTTCTTCAGAACTCCCGAGCTTCCCCTTTAGAAGCTCTGAGAAGAGGACCAGTATTAAGACCAAGAAAGAAAATTGCTGCAGAAATGCATATTTTTCTGCGCGCCTAGATTTCAGAGTGGTGCTCAGAATTAGGTTACTTTGATGAGAACTTAAAGCTGAAAACTTACACGTCTTACTACAGTAAACACATCATCTTTCAGTGGTTTCTTTTCTCAGTGTTCTTGTTGCAATTTTTCGTGAAAGCACTTATGAGTGGCTTCGGATAACTACAAACTAAAAGAGGTGTGAGAGAAGAAGGAACCTTATCTGCTCTAAAACGCATAGAATGTGACAGCTGAGAGTAGGCTAGATGCAGAGGCTTACTATGTGCCTTTGGGCTTCTGGATATTCCGTCCACTGCCCAAATTTGCTATTGTCGACCAATGAAGTGCAGCTCTGGTGCGCCGCGGACTTCACCTCGAATTGCGTCAACCTTTGCTTATCTTGGTGTGCCGGAAGGAAGATAGTGTTGCTGCTGTAAAGCAAAGTTTTCGTATACAGGTTGGAGTAGATTTTCGGGGCACAACCGAAGAACATTCCCGTCCCACTAATTACCTATAAGCACAGTACGGAGTACTGGTGAGGCTGCATGTCAAGGATGTGTATTACGGCCGCGTAAATGTAGAATGCGATGGCATTATATTTGAAATCCTTTCGGCCCGCTTCTCCTCATTCTTCTTTGCTACTCGCAGCATACGCGGAGCCTGCACAGCTCCTGATACTCCATCTTCAGCGAGATACATCCGTGGTTGCCCTCAGCGCTTGCAGGCATTTTCCACCACGCTAAAGACACACGGCGTTGATTCTGGATCTATTCCAGTGGGATATGCGGAGCGGTCTAGGCACATCTGCATACAACAAAGCGCACCTACGATCTGAAAACTGCCAGCGCAGCTGCAAATCACGCCGTGGCACGTGATATCATTACGTCACACACCCCCTCAAAGAATCAGCGTGTTTTATGCCAGATGACGCCGGACAACACAGGGTCTTTTCTCCCATAAGGCGTTGGTGGCATTTAATTGCACGGCACAAAATTGAATTAACACTTTAGCCTATAGTATGCTGCAGGCGCCTTAACAGACTATTATTCTACCGGTGCGTTTGAACTGATGTCACTTCAGACTTAGATTCTTAGCTGATTGTCACTGTTTTACCAAGATATCAGAAATCGAAGGGCCTATTCAGGGCATCATAATCATAATCCTAACTGCATCGACTGCTAGACAGAGAAACCTCTGATCTCTCTCCAATTAATTTAAACGTGTGCCAGCTACGGCCATATTATCCTGCAATCTTCCTAGTCTCATACTGCAGGCGACATATACTACTGTTCGTAATCATAGCACTAATATCAAAAATACTGTACTGCTATCATAGCCTTCATCGCAGGAACTTTATATCTTAGAGGTAGAAGTACGCCGTTAGTCTCTCTGACTGCCAGTACAACCTGACCGCCTGAAACCAAAGCGATTAAAAGGTTCCATCATTTTCTAAGGTGGATGACAGATTTACTGGCAGAGGGCTTGCATCGTTGTTATTGCTAGACCTTTTTTTCTATTGTATTGTTCTCGGCGTGAAAGAAAAGAAATGCCGCCCCAGTGACAACCTGCCAAAAATTTCTCATCGAAAGAAATGTTTTTTTTTGGCCGCGTGGTTCCACCCTTTCTTATCTGCCATCCGGCGTGGTGGTAACTGTAGCTACCACGCTCCTATTGTGAGTCCAGTTTACGACGTCATACGTTCTCTTTAGAGCTCTACAGCGCATCGTGCCCGCTCTGCGCCCAGCCCCGCCAAATTACAGCTAGATCTTCGTCTCAGACGCCCTGTGCTGGAAAGAAAGGCGGAATAAATCTGTGTTAAATTTCTCATTGTGACCCGTTTTTACACTTTGTTGCCATGAAAGCCATTTATATTAGGGCTTTTAGAGTTAGCACGTTAGCTGGTTAACCGGAGCATTTTACGCCTATTTGAAGGCCTGTTTTTTTTTTAAAGTGATGCAGTGACAACCTCGTAGATATTAGGTGTAATAGGAATACATGCGTCTATGGTTAATATTCGAAGTCATTGTTTTCCTACAGCTCACAATTCTGCGGGAAGCTAGCTTCTAATTAACGACAGCGGTAGGTTACTTACACTTTCTGCTAAGGTTTCTTGACAAGAAAGCGACATCAGCATCATGTGGCAGCAAGTGAGCGGCTGAGCGAATAACTCACGTGTCCAAGTAACATGTTTTAAATCAGTTAAGAATTAGAGTGAGAATTTAGAAATATAGTCAAAATATAGGACTGCTAAAGGAAATATATCACCAATACCAAGCACAAAAGTTCAGCTGCCTAATGGCCTGTAACAAACGGACACACGAAATGTGCAAAACACAATGGGAATGTTTTAGAACTTCTCGCAACGATGCCGTTTAACTTCTGTCGGTGAATGCGCGGTGACACGGGATGAGGATATGCCATTAACACAGATTTAACAAGTTGCTTGAAAATCACGCGTTCACTGAATCTATTATGCAAAGCGGTTTCACTTTCACAAATACCAGCGTGTTCGTTTTGAAGTAGACACACTTTCTTTTATGTTGCAATCCGTTCCGAGCCTTTCGCGAGATTCTCCAGGCCGTGAGATCGCGTTTTTGCTGTTTTTGCTGAATAAGTTACCCCAATGCTGGCGATGTGACTGCAAAAGATAATTTATATTAAACTTGTCAGATTGGAAGCTACATAATCCTCAACTATTCGTGAAGAGTGTGAGCACAAAAAGAAACAATCCTGACGGCTGAGAGCTGCTGAATTAGTAATCAGGTGATTAGTCAGGAAGAAATATGACTCGACACCGTTATCTGGACATTGTGAAAGTGGACAGGGCTATTACGACAGAGGCGCCTTTCAGTGGTATGTAGAATTTTTATTGTTCCATTTCTTGCAGAGAAGTTTATGTAGCCTTTGCGTAGTTAATGACAGCGTGCGAACAAATTATGGACAAGGTATCGGGGTTCTACAATAGCATGCACTTTATCAGCATTACTTTACGTCGAGAGCAACAATGAGTCACACTGCTGCAAACTTTTGCAGGTTGGGTTACGAAACCAGCGAGTGCTCTGTATGCCGACTGGGCTTCAGGTTCAGGCAGGCGCCCGTGCATGCGAAACCGCAGTGCCTAATGTGGTGAAGCTACTTTACGATCTAAAAATATAAAATCCGCAAGAGAGGCCTGCACCGCATTCTTTTTTGAAGATTATTTGAGCCGTATAACGTAATTCCGCACCCGGAGACCATGGCTGCAAGACGCAAAATAAATGCTTCTTATCTTATAAACATGCACTATTCACAAAGTAGCTTAAATCCAAGTCTTATTTTGGGAACAGTCTGAAAATACGCATGTACAGAGCTAACAGATAACGGCTTTGATTGCTCTTTCCGTTATTCGATCCATAAAATACAAAAAAAAAGATAAGTGAAACGTCAGTGACCCTACTGCTTTAAAACTTAACGCGAACTTTGATCTGCTCCTTTTTTTTTGTTTTCCGCCACTTCCAGCTGAGATGAAAACCGCATAGATACTGCCCCAAGCGATGAATTACTTTTGCACGTTAAAACACACTAAACGCACGAAAACAGTAGGTAAGCAAATTGGTTTTGAGGTGTGAAAATAAAAAAGATTTAAAAGCTTCCACAAAAAATAGCTGCTGCCTTTAGGAGCTCAGCTGAGGGAGAGATGTACAAAGCCGGTGCACCGTGACATTCGTGCTGGCGTAATTTTAAACGCGAGAGAGTAAACTGAAAATGTTGCAGTGAAGAAACGAAAAAAATTCCGAAGAAATTTTGCGTTTGTTCAAGAGCCCTTGATGTTTCTGAATTACGCAGCACCTACCACGGCTGTCTCATAAAGGCTGGTTCTCAGGAAGAACAGTATACAGGGTAACAGTTTAGAAGAGCGACTGCCGAAGAACGCTCTTTTTTGCTGCTGTCTTGAAAGTTATGTTAAAGGAAAGTCAGTACCAGGAGCCGAGTCACCCACCTTTCAAGGAAGGTAATGTTTGTGATTGATGCTTTGTAAATATTCACCGAAATGATCTCTTCTCGTTATTAACGGGTGCCTCCATCGACAGCGTGATTTCAGAACAACTGCTTGTGTTACATCCGCGGACGCAGTTTTAATGAACGCGGTGAGAAATAAATATGTGAGGTTTTTTGCAACCACCTGTCGTCGTTCATTACTGGCACCAAGTGAAACCTACGTGAAGGTAAGCAAAGTGCATGGTTATTAGACTGCCGTTTTTTTTTTTGGCAGTCATTCATCGCCAGCAAGCCCACTCTGATACGAAGAAACAGTTGGGTTATATTTCAACTCAGATGACATGGCCTGCGGCCTCCGTTCTTGGACATCACGAACTAGCGCCATCTGTCAGCAGTCAGTGGCGAACATCTCGTAAGCAAATACGAATATTTTCATTTGTTTTATAAGGCAAACTAGGCTGTTGCGGGATGCAGCATGAATGTGTTGACTCTATTTTTTCTACAGCCTGCAGGATCTAACTTTTGAAATGCTTGCGCTCGCACCGATTACTTTTGAGGGCCGTAGGAATCCAATAGAGCTCAGCATAAGTTCAAAATTCCCGCCGAAATTTTTGATGTTCAGCGCCATGCAGCGCGGGTTGGCAATTGCTCAAAGCTGAGCGTTTGTACAGGCTTTATGAACTTGCGTGTATCAGACAGTGACGCCGCGCGCATCTGCTATTACGCAGGCGGTAACACGCAGGTACATGGAAGGGGTTCTCACTGCTGAGTTCTGAAAAGTTCATCGATAAAATGTTTGGAGCATGACATCATCATGAAGTTTACTTGTAAAATAAAAAAAGCTGGGATTCATGGCACCTGCGCTTATCTCAAGTAACGAATTTTTCTCATTATGATGTGTCCCTTGAAAAGCTATTGTTGTATTTATTTTTGTAGTAATTAGCTCACAAAACAGTTGCAGTAGGCGTACACGCTTTTGAGACTTTGCGTTCATGGTAGAGTAAGGTCGTTAATCAAGCGGCCTTTTCTTGCGGTTTCAGCGCCAGAAACTTGACGGCACTAGAACTTGAGGGCGTAAGACTCCCGCGGGGATTTGAGCCCTGGCTAGCGCGACAGCGGTAATGCATTTTCGGTTGAGCAAGCGCACAGTCCCAGACCACTCGGTAGCCAGGCGGCACGCGTTAATGATTCTCTGCAAGAGATTTGTGCGCTGCAGTGAAAATTCATAAAGAGCTTGTGGTCCTCTATGTCTATCTCATAACAGAGAATGCATTTTATATGAGGGCAATAATAGTTGTGCTATGGCGAACAGTTTACGCCCAGAACTTTTGGTCTTTCAATTGGAACGTTTTTAAAGAACATTTGTATCTAAGGTGGTTCAATGGTTTTTCTCCTAATTTTGCCTAAGTGGCTTTGCAGAGGTATAGTTCAATTTTTTCACAACCTTCTTATTTGCACTGGTCTCCTTCATGCAGCTGGAAAGAAATTATTAAATGCGCGCTGCGGATAAACCCAACAAGAGGCTATATCTATTTTAAACGGAATTTTATAAGCTTACTTTTACATTGCAACTCACCGCTGCTACACACAGGTGTAAAAAATACATGCGTAGAAATTAAACGTTTACACCTTTTATTTTTAGCTGTTTTCGGAAACTCACCGCTGATACATACAGGTGTAAAAATACAGGCGTAGAAATAAAAGGTTCGCACCTTTTATTCTTAGCTGCTTTCGGGAAGCAATAGCCCTTCCTAAACCACACGCACAGGTGTTAAGAGAAACCTTGGTAATTGACTGTACGGTACATGTTTCTTTAAGGCGGCCGCAAAGAAAGCCCCAATGTAAGAAGAGAAAATTCAATACAAGACTGCCACGATCATCTTCTGCCACCGTCTTAGGATTCACTAGCACTTACTACACACTTACTAAACTTTGGTGGCACACACCAAAGCTTCAAGAACGTTGATGTCACCGAAGCACATAGCCTAGAATAAGCTCCTTAGCGGCTTGAAAGGAAACCTTCGTTTTGGTAGTAGGAACTGGCATCTTACCTACGCCTAATTGAGTTCACACAAAACAATTATTAAAAAGTTAACGACTATCAGAAACAAACTCCATAACCTAAATAAAAATACTACTTTTACTCAGAAGGAAACACTTTAGCGAAATCTACAACACATCACCATAAGATGTAAGTGAAGCGAATGCAGGTCAATACTTGCACAATCCTCAGCACAAGTTGTAGAGACGCGCTGTAGATTGTCATTTTTTGTGTCGCTGCCGAAGAATACGAATTCAATCATGAACTCCAGTGAGCGCGTACAGTGATCGCACTGACTGCAATTATGTAAATGTGAGGTGTCTGGGTCGCTCTCTATACCGGTGTGTAGGCTTGATCCTTCTTTGGTGCCTAAGCTAACGTTTGATAGCAAAAAAAGAAATAATACCTTTATGCCACTTCTACTTTGAGACACTCGCCTGAAGAAAAGAAAATAATCGCAACCCAGAAAGAAGCAAACATTTACATGCATGCGTGGGCGTGTCTGATGAAAAGTAAATGGCTCGTGCGGAGACGTTCTCTTAACATATAATGTCTGCCATTTCCCCAGCTAAAGCCCTTTCACATTACCGTCTGATCCTAATGTGGAGATATCTGGGCCGCCTCCCGTGAGAGTACAAGTCTGGAGCTTGGAATATACAAATGCAGGGAAGGGTTTAAGTTGGTTTCTGAAGCAAAGTCTATATGTCTATATCATTTTCATGCAGCGTATGACGGAAACTGAAGGATAGAGCTTAAATCAATGCCATGCCACTGAAACTAGGCTTCGCCTTCTTGCCACACTTTTCTTATGAGGTAGCTTTGCTGACATACAAAAACTGCTTCAGATTGAGGGGTTTATACGCGATTGGAACGCTGTGCAGAAAATATGCCTACTATAATATGTATAAAAAATTCTAGGAACTACACAAGGCCATTGCTTATATCAAGAAGAGACGAAAATATATGACCTTTGTGGCCAAATTCAATATTTGATAAGCATGACCAAACCTAGGGGTCAGGGGTAGCAGCGATTCGCAGCAGGGATGAGGGCTGTTACAATATTAATTTTTCAAAAAGAAATTTCAGCTTGTTCACACGAAACATAGTGCTTAATTCTGCGAAATCCTTTGCAACAGAACATATAACAACGCCTACATAAAAAAGGCATCTTCTAATAATTTCAGTCTATTACTTTCCTCTCAGTTCACGATTTAAGCAATGCTTAAAGCACGCATTCAGGTTTCACAGCATCGCACCGTGTCAACTTTATACTTTGTGTTGTTACGGTGAGCATCTGGTAAGTTTTATTAGCTTCGTTACGTACTTAATATTTCTCGTATTTCACTGATATTTGACGTTCCTGCGTTTGCAGCAGAGTACTGTACGCTGTAAGTAAAGAATCCCCATTTCCTCCGAGCATGAGTGTTTTGGTGTCAGTAAGTGACAATGTTTGGTTTCTTAAGTTGCCGGCAAAGATCTGACGTCATAACGCCTGCTGGCTACTTGGTACCTACGAAGACTAACATGTGTGGCCCTTATATGCACCTACCCGTTGCCCCTTGTCCCCCACCGAACACTTAATATACTGCAGTTGCGTTGTTCTCTAAGCAGGAGACGGTTAATTGTTCCGCTTGCATGCATACATGACTCTGATCTTGGGATCAGGCTTCTATGAAATCATGAAACGCTAATATTTTTTGAAACGCTAATAAAAACATACCTGATGTTTGTTGGCCTAATCTATTGTCGGAGCGACGTTTCGTCCTCCTGGGGTGCTTTAATAACGGCTCTTTAATCGTGCTGCAAGCTTCTCTAACAACAGCTGCAAACATTTGCCACTTTAAACCATGCGTTCAGAACTTTACAAAGAGCAGTAGTGATAGAAAGTGCCTTCTATTAGGAGCATTTCATTTCCAAGCAGAGTAATATACCAAGCACTTTTCTACAGCGTTAAGGAGATCAAACTGTTCGTGCGTCTTGCCGGGTTTCCGCTGTACGGGTACCGGTCGGTTTAGAGAACGGCGAATACAACCAGGCTGCCGATAAGATGCGATGCGTGGGTCGCTAGCACTTGGGAAAAAAAACGCGAAGTCATCACTAAAAAAGCAAAAAAATATTTTTTTCGCAAAAGTTACAAATTAGTGAGCCAGTGCTCCTTTGAATCATGTCGTTTCAAGGCTGATTCTTTTAGTTCAAGAATACTTACCTTCCATCTTCTAAGTGCGGTGCTTGCAACGCTGCAATCTTACCAAACCTGAGAAACATTTTGAGAAGGCGCAGTGGTTTCAAAGAACGTTTAACTACAACGTGGACTCGTGGTTGATGTTGGCCAATAACCGCGTCGTAATGCAGCAAACTGCACGTCCTGTCGTTGGTACCCGGAACTCATTAACAAGAAGCACCGTGGTTGCCCCCGTTTGTTTCCAGGTTGTAAAAGACATGCAGGCCATAAGAGTCTACCGTTGGCTGCCCCCTCGCAACCGAGTTTTATATGGCGACGCGTACTGGATCCGCGTCGCAAAAACGAGTCGACTATACGACTAAGCAGCGCACCCAGGTGGGCGCGACAGTAAGCACAGATGTCATGATATAGCAGTGGCCGCTTTTGCACGTAATGTGGCATGCCAGGGCGACAAGTGGAGAGCAACGGAAGCTAGTCAGCGTCCGTATTGCGGAAATCCTATCAGTTACCGCCATCTCTACACAACCCGCGAAGCTCAGCCAAGCCATATTCGTAAACCTTGCAAAAGCAACCCGCGAAGCTCAGCCAAGCCATATTCGTGAACCTTGCAAAAGTCCTTTTGCACTCTTTTCAATTTTGCGCGCCACGTAACAAAGCAGGAGTTTCAAGCTAGGAGCTGGTCCTCCTTTCTTCTTTCCTATAGGGGTGTGTGTAGGAATCTCTTTACTTGGTCACGAGCTATTGTGAGCCATTGAAGCTGTTCTTTAAAGCTGCTGCTTCCGGCGTTCTCTGCAAGTTGCTTTTAAATGTATTTTTTATCCTTTTCTTCGGGCGAAAACAGTGAGCAGTGTTAGTAGTCAGGAGAAATGAAGCTGATAGCGGTGAAAGGAGGCATGGGCGCAATGCTCTGAATGTGTTTGGGAGCAGGATATTCATCTTTCGTGACCTGGAGTAGAAAATGTTGCCCTTGGTGCTATTGAGGATCCAGATGGTGCCTATTCACGCGAAAGTGTGTAGTATGTGTACACGTCACATGAAAGCATAGCCAGTGGAAAGTCTAGGAGCCTGTTAACATTTTAAGCAGTAAATACTAGGTAAAAGACAATAGCCTGTTATTCCATGTTGCAGGAGACCCGTAAAAAGAATCTGGATTCGAAACTGTTTGTTCATGCATTCCCTGCATTTTCTGTCATTTTTGGGCCCAATTGGTCGTAAGAACACAGCGTGATATTCTGGTCCCGCTTGGCCTATGAATTAAGGAAAAAACATATATCGCCTTACATTATATTTCAACCGTTCTCTGAACACGTTGGAACAGCATTTATTAGGAAACCTACGCATGAAGGGTGCCATGTGAGGAGGAAAATATTAAAGCATATTCCTGGGACCCAGACCCACATACGGAGATCGCATGTTGACATCCACTCGAAGGGCGAGTCGGCCAGAAGATGCGGCCGCATCTTAAAGTGGAAATTTTGGAGAACTCATCGCTAAAGAAGAAATGAAAAAAGTGGGAATGCAGGCATTAAACAGGCTGCGAAACACTGCTTGAACGTCTGCTGGCTATACTTCAGATGGAGTCTTTGTCACACAGATGCGGTCTCAAAAAGAATTACAGAAATCGATGCATATGAACGGGAGTTATTCAATGAAGAAATTTAAAAATACACTGAAACAAAATGCTGTCCTAAACTCGATTTTCGCCGGGCTTCTCGTTTCGATTTCGCTTTCCCAATGACGACACCGGGAGGGACCAATCAAGACAGCCTATCTGACCGCGTCGCGGAAATTTGAACCATGGTTGCCTAATCGCTGTAATTCATTCTTGCCAAGGCTGGTAGCGTCGTTTTTATGGTTACAATAACCACTTGAATGTCCAGTTGACCGCGCGATGCTTCATCTTCACGTCGATGGAGCGGAAGGGAGCACTGGTCAGTGATGTTCCCTGACTTAGGGATCCGAACTCGAGAGCGGGATACTACAACGGAGTGACGCCGTGCCCAAGTTACTAGATACTTTTGGGATAGCGCGTACCGCTACTGCTTGCCGCGTACTATGGCCGCTACTAGGAACGCGCTGATTGGTCACTGCGAGCAAGTCGCGCTCGCTGTTAACAGGAACATAGCGCCATCTGGCGCCGTCACCCGGTAATCCTCCACAAGCCGACAATGTGCACTGCTAAATGTGAAACGAATGGCGTTTTATTTGCATCCTCTCTTGGGATCGAAACGAACGCTTGTAGAGTGCAATGGCTCGATCGGATCGATTCCGCAAAGCCGTTCTCAGATACATAGAGAGTAGCCATAAGTGCTGTGTGCTAGGTCATAGGATGAGTACAGAGAGGCGCAAAGTCCTTCGAAGCAAAAAATAGCCAGAGCCTCTAGTGTTGTATTTTTTTTACTTGCTTTACAGCGCTTTCATCTCAGACAAACAAGTTGGTTTTGTTGATGTAATAAAAAACACAAAAACTTGAAAAAAAAGTCGCTTTATTTGCACACTGTTTGCAGTACATTTACTCTTTGTCCAGTCATCAAGCTCCAGTCCACTGATGTCATATCCACTGCTAAAAACCGCCATTGTATGGTGACACCGTCAGCGCGATGAATTTGTTTTTGTGAGCAAATTAAAATATTAAAAACTGGAGTGTACACGGCTCGTCCGATGCTAATATCATAGCTGAAACTCATTCTATGCAACCAACAGGCAAAATAATGCACTGATTATGTGTTTCGGGGCCCCTTTAACGTTTCTACGACCTCGCTGAGAACAACTGAAAATGCGGTTTAATTTTTTATCATCCCTTTTAGAATGTGCCACATACCATACCAACCATCTAATGTCACCACCTCTATCAGCTAGAAGTTAGACGGCGAATATTTTTCGAAGTCCCTCTTCCTTATTTTGCTTCAGAAAATTCAAAAACGTGTTACCTACTATATACCATGCAATTCCTTCGGGCCTTGTGTTTCACGCTGCTTTGTGAAAAGTTTATTTGACACAATTACTGAATGGCGCAAACATGCTTTTAAATTCCTTTTATTCAAATATACGCATTGAGTTTAACCTTAAGATACCGAGTCAATTAGAAAGGGCAAGAGCTAAGACAGCGGAAAGTAAAGATCGGTAAAAACTCATAAGAATGTAATATAAAACATAAAGGATCCTCAATTTAGAGTTGAAATCTGAAGATAAAGAAAACGAGATACAAAAATATAAAGTACAGGCTTTCAAAATACACGTAGATATGAAGCAGTATAATAGATATTCCAAACTTCATGTTTCTGATTTCATGACGATCCTTATGGAAATACTGACTGTGAATAACAGCTCAGAGACAAAGGACAGAGGAAGCAGGCAAGACCGGCGACAGGACAGGATAGTACACTTAAGCAGACATATTTATAAGCAAGTTTCATCAGGGCATCATCAAGTGCGCTTCTCAACATAAGCACATTAACTGAACTTGCTAGTCATAGAAATACGTTTGCTGCTGTTCATTCTAGATTTAGGAACGAATGAATAGTGGCTTTGAATTAAGGATTTTTGCCGCATCCAAGAATAAGGAATACGGAAGTATGAGCGAATTCGTTCATGTTCATTAAGAAAAAAAGCGCGAAGAGAAGGCGAAATGGAAACCACCTTGTTCAGTGTTTTCCGAGGTGTCGTGTATAAATAGTGCGTATTCTCAGTAATCCACAGTTGCGAGTAAGCGCTTGTCTGCGTCGTTCTGCCTGTGTTTCGTCTTCACTTCTAGCTATTTGTCATTATAGAAAAATTTCAGGATGCTGGCCTAAGGGATCACATTCGTATCTCAGTTTTTTTATAATAACCTCAGATCAGAGATCGCTCACGAATGTGCTCTTTTGTTTTGCTTTGTCAAGTGAAACCTAGTAAACAATCATTGTTAAAGCAGCAAGAAAGTCTAGTGGGATAACAAGGGGGGAAGTCTATTGTGATATCGTATGTGTAACACGGGCGATGACGGATGCCATAGCGGAAGAACCGGAACAAATTTAGATCGCATTCTGTTCTTTAATGTTCATGGAAAAAGCACAGCACTCGGGCACTTTTTATTTAGCCTCCTTGGTTCGGTGTCAAATATGTTTGATAACCTGTTATAATATGAAGTAATATATTGCGAGGTGAAACGCGTAATGTGTGCACTAAATCTGAAAATAATAAAGCACAATTTATATTCTTTTTTCTGGCCGGTAATTGCAGTAGAAGTAATTTGGCAAATGAGACATTTTAAGCACTGAAAGGACCATTAGGCCAATTCAATGTCAAATTCCACAAGTATCAACTCTAGTAGCGCAGAAGTAAGAAATTTACCTAGAACAAGCATACTCATCATTCCTTGGAGACGCACAACATTCTCTACGCGGTATTTGTGTTGCACCTGCCGTTGTTTACAAGAATGTTAGCTTCGACTTACACCTGAATGAGGGAAAAGTGCAATAACGGGACTTAACTAGAATATAGCGGTGACAAGAACGTTGACTGTTATCCAATGAAGTACTGGGCCACATAACTCACACAAGTAGTTACAAGAATAGGCGTATAAAAAAGAAAACAAGAAAGTGGCAAAGGAGACCTTATGGCACATGTCCAGAGCCCATACCGAGCACACTGAGCCAAATAACCTCGCACTGTGGTAAGGGCCCGAGTACATGTCTTAATGCCGCGCTGGTGGGCAGCTACAATATTGGGCTCTAAGGCACGGAGCAACAATTGACAACAAGAAAAAAATGAGCAAACTATTAAAGTAGATAGAACGAGAGCTTCGGGTGCAATAAAGAACACCTTGGCACGATAAAAGTCGACTCGGGCGTCTCTCATAGCCTGAGTCGCTTTGGGACGTTAATCCCCCATAAACCAAACCAAAAGTCGGCTCGGCTATTGTTATGTCACATGCACCACATGACCAGACAGCTTTGCGTCAAAGAACGAAGGCATGGTGACAAGAAGGCGCAGGCAGAAAGAACTACGACTACAACGACACGGTGAACTTCTCCCGGAGAGAGCGCAGCGTAAGAAAGGAAAAAATAAAGGTGGAGGGAGAGGGGGTGGCGTTCTAATATTTTTTCCGCCAGCTTTGGACAAAAGCGTTCATTATCACTGCAAGAGTAGCGCGGGTGGCGGCATAATTCGATTATGCTCCACGGTGTGCATTCGGAGGTGTCTCGGTCGGCCGGCGAGAACTCAATTTTGCATACCCGCTAGTCTATGTTGCTGCTCCTGGACCGTGAACATTGTGAACAGAAACAGAAAAAACATCAAGTCAAGAAAGAGGGCGCCACGAATACTCCTTTGCTCGCCTTCAGTGTGCTGGAAGTCACACTAGCGAGAAGAAAAAAAACGAGAAAGCCGCGAATATCCCGCCTTTTCCTCAGAAAGGTCTCAGTTTTATTCATTGATGTCTTCGGAATTTTTTCTTAAGTCAGATTGTAGGTTTTCCGGTTTTCCTATACTTGTAGTTTGCCCCGCTCCGCCTGTGCGTTAGTGCACTCAGGAAAAGCTCTTCCTCCGTATGAAGCCAGTTGCTTCGGTTCGAAAAAACAAAGCCTGCGTGCGATACAGTTGCGCCGCACGCATCTCGCGCACCAGTCACGTACTGACGCCCATGCAGGAGCTGAAGAGCGATGTAGGCATGGTTCGTTAAACGCGCAAGAACGTGTTCAAGTCGAAACAAAGACGTAGCCGCGAAAATGCGAGGGAAAGGAATGCGGGAGGATGACGCCTGTGCATGCCAAGAAATTCCTCGGGCGTTTGGAGCCCTGATCAGGCATCAAGCCATCAGAACTTGTAAAGGCAAATGTATTTTTTTCTGGCAAGATTGCTCTCCAGTCGCCGACAGCTCTGAAAATAAGCTCCGCGCGCAACACGCGGGACTCGTATCTTCCTGTTGTTGTACATTAGGTGCACTGAACCTGACTTAAGTTCATACTGAACTTGTAGCAATTTCACTACGTTTAACGTTCGCTTCCCCCTGGCCCTCTTTGAATGAAATAATTTTATCCTGACACCAAGTTTTGCAGAGTGAAGCCTGACGTAAAGTAGTCTAATGCGGTTAGAACCCCGAGCAAGACCACTGCATTTCGAGGTGGTCAACTTTCTGGCGTTGAAGAACTATCTTCTTTCGTTTCTTCTCATTTTACAAAAATATATTCAGACGTCCCTTACAAACGCTGCTTGCTCATTTGCTTTTTCGTTTTGAGTAAGACCGCTGTGTATGGAGGGAGATTTGGGAAACTTACAAGTCAACAGCAGCGCAAGCGAGAGTGGCTGCGATTTTATGTTTCAAAATTTGTTCTCCTTCCTGCTTGGTGCGAGACGTTGCGATAATAAAAATGACTGTGGCTTAGGTCTGGTTAAACCTGGAGTGACGCGATAGCTACAGCTGGTCGAGTGCAATTCGCTCAGTCGAATCTGACCCAAAGAAAAGTAATGTTTATGAAGCGTATGCGGCATATTCCAAATCTTTAAACCATTCGCTCAAAATTGGTGCCCCTTAACCATGCGAAATAGGACGCTTACCACGAGTTCAGCATCCTTACATGACGGCGTCGTCAGCCAGTCTCTCAAATGAACTTCTCAAAAGCGAGCGGTTCCTGTATGAAAATTAAGCACACGGAAAATGACTTGGAGACATTGACAGCAGCGCGAAAGGTTCAAAGCCATCAGCGATGAAATGTCATTACAGCGAGAGTGTCATGCAAGCCTTGTATACTGTTATATGCTGTCGTGATAACGGTAAGTTTTCTTGTCTTCCAAGAACGGTCTCGGCGGTTTTACAAGTGACACGACCCAAGAAAGAAACAAACATAAAATTAACCTCTAATCTACTTTATTAAACTAAATGTGACCTAGGCGCACTAGCACAACATGATTGCGACGTCCGCATAGGTTAGTTATGACGGTTTTACAGAGAATATGAGCGGCAGCAAGCGTCACGTGTTTTATTTCTTCCCACTTGGCGGCAGCTGCTGCGAAACCGGTGTTACTCCTTTGATCTAGGCTAAAGCAGGCATGCTAACCACCTTTCCACTTGGCTGCAGCTGGCGTGCACGAGTTTCGTCCTTTCCACGCGGCTGTAGCTTTCACCAGGACACCACGAGGCTTCACTAGGACGCATTGTGGCTTTCGTTAAAGAGAGGAAAGGGGAGCTTCCCGTTCATCACTTTGCCAGCCGCCACCCGTCGTCTGTCACCCTCTCTTCGTCTTCCGTCTCCTGTAGAGGGAACTTGCCTCTTTCCACTTTGCACCTGCCAATCGTCCGTAACCGGTGGCAGCTGGAACGTCAAAGCTTTATGTGCATACATGACGGCTTTTTCGCTGGCGAGGCATCTAGTGCTAGCTCTTTAAAATTTACAAGACGGAAAGCACGCGTATAGTACGAGGCATAAACTGCTACATATTTATATTGAACGACAGCCAGAGAGAATGATGCAAGCCCATTTAACTAAAGATAAAACACTGTTCTTAGACAGCAGGGAAAGTAGTTGTATACGAGCCGACGCAAGAGTCGCGCCAACGATGGGTGCGACACTAAGGCTGAGACGGCGGAAAGTTTGCGATAGAGCCATGGGCTGAGAATAAGAAAAGCATCAAACAACACGCTAGTAAAAAAGAGGAGGGGAGGCTAGAACGCAGCGCCAGGAACGACTGCAGACTATTTTGTTTCGTTACCCCAGAGAAAGCAATTTTCGTTGAGCACGGATTAGACTTTTCGTAGACGGTATAGAAAGTTGCATTCATCGCGCCCTTAACATGCCGGCGTTGTAAAGGTTTCAAGCGTCGCCTCTTCGCGGGGATGGCCGCCTCTCAGTTTGGCAGCTTTGGCGTCCGACACTTTTCTAGCGAATACTTTATCTTCATCTCCCACGCTGTTGCCCCGGCACCCAAAGACGAGTTAGCTTCTTTACGTAAGCTTCTTCATGTTCTCCTTTGTCAATAAGCTTGGTAGCGTCATTCTCGTTATATTATGCCCAAGTCTTTATTTAGCATTTTCACTTGGCAGGACAGAACTTCTCTTTTCAAGAGTCCATAATTTGTTCGAGTTCATCCATTTTGATCAGCGTGTGCTCCTCCTGACGTAACATCTTATATGAGAGGCTGCATTTTCTTCAGCACTCAAATGTGGCATCTTTCCGGGAACATGTTCAATCTATCCTAGCATAGTTTTCCAGCGCAATGTTTGTCATATTTTTCGTTTGTCAGCTTCTTTTTTTCCCACTACTTCGATCCCCGTCGACTGTCACCAAAACATTCCACACGCGACACTGATGCGCACGCCAGGCAGCCAAGCACTTCTTTTCCTGATCTCGATCATATCGCCGCCACTTTCCGCTCAGCTGATGCCTGTGGGAGCTGTTTACGGTCGAGAACCATTCTCGCTATGTTGCAGGCTTGGGCACCTTGCGTTCTATTTAAGACAAGTGTTGGTGTTTTTTTTTCCGCACTATACGCAACACGATGTGCCAGAAGAGTGGGAGAAAGGGCGCCAAAAGTTAGTGTACTGGTAAAAGAAAGATGCACTAGGCCCGAACGAGCGTAATTCAGTGGACATATTCCTCCTAGGAAGAACTCGACTCGTACGTTCCCCGAGAGTGACTAATGTCTTATAGGCTGCTTTCACCACAGCTAAAGTGAGGTCATGCTTGTATCACAATCCGGCAATGACATCAGCCCCAAACAACGAATGTTCACGGAATGTTGAGAAATTAGCTACAAATGGTTGATGTCTTTCAGTATCAAATTCAAGAAATTATTGGCGCGTCTGTCGTTTCTGCACTAACTTGCTTCTGGCTACTTGCACATGTCCCTGGCAACTGCACGCTGAAACTAGAGGGTCACGTTTCCAGAGTTACCAACTGGTTGATCTGTTCGAAATTACAAAAGGAACCATTTACGTTAAAAGCTATTTCAGGCGCGATTTGCGATTGGCAGAAAGCTTTGTCTTAAATGATCGCCCTTCCAAATGCTAGCAAGTGTAGGACTAACTGCCCTTTGTCTTTATCAAAAGAACCTATGCAGAACACAGAAATTGATCTAAACTAATGCAGTGTGTCTTGAGTAAATTGCCAACTTGAGTACGTATTTCTTGTAATCACGGCGTGAAGCCTAAGACTTTGTAGCTCCTCTGTTTACCGCGCTCTGTGTGATGGCATAATAACAAAGTCATCTCATCGCCTCTGGAATCTTGAGTAAGCGTAAAGCAATTAATCTAGTTCTAGCCACCTTGAGAAGCAACCATGACTGCAGCGGCATTCACACCAGCGTAAGGTGTCACTTCAGCCTCCCGTACTACAAGAAAGGCTTTGAAAGCCTGGCTCACTGCAGGAAATAATAAGTCATCCTCTTGCAGTTTGCCTTATGCTTTGGGCAATTGCAGCAAGACAAATTAATTTAACTAATAAATAGAAGTAAAATTAAATGTTGCACTTTTTCTGAAGAAAGCATTCTGTGACCCTGTTGTTTGCGAAACTAGAGCTAGAACTCGATGCTAACTGAGCATAAATGTGTAGTTAATTTCTCCGCCTGATTGAGCGCGAAACGTTCGTACTTTGTAAAGCTGAATACAAATGGTGAAAGGATTGAACGTGCGGTTGTTCAACTGGAGCATACAAATGGGAACAAAGCTATAAATGTTTCCAGAAGGCTGAGTGCGTTATAATAAAGTTATCGATCGCCTTACCGAGAAGACCAATAAAAGGAGACAGGCAGTGAAACAATGGGGAGAGGAATTCCCGTAGTCCAAGTATCCAACTCGTGGAACACGTTGAGGGATACAACCTGGCGCACAGGTCAGAACACAGCCTAGTCCCAAGATAGATAGGTGCCTGAGCGTGTCTGTGGCGGGCTGTTAAGAGGTGCTGCAAAAAATAATAAAAAAACGAAAAAAAAACTCTTAAGAGGGAAGGCACATGAAAGCGAGCGTCAAGCCAAAGAAGGCGAAACTTTGTCGCGATAACAGGCGAGTGAACCGTGGCGATGTCTCGAACAACGTACGACTGGCCCGCTCTGCTGGTAAGACCAATTCAACTGCAGCACAAAGGCACTCACGGGGAAACTAGCCGCCACGCTTGAGAGCGGGGGCAGCCGAAATACTCCCAGAGGTGGCAGCGCGGAATGGAGGGCTGGATACCTCAGTGCCTTTGCTCCTTGGTCCTGCACTGGCCCTTAGAAACAGCGTTGTTCGGGAGAAGTTTGCTCGTTCTCCTCAGCGGCGGCGGGTGTCTCTCTCTAAATGCTTTGCTCGCTTAGATACAGAAACTAAGTAAACGTGTGTTTCCGCCTTATAATCCCCCTTGCTTCATTTATGTTCATTGTTATCGTTTATTTATTTAAAATGGTCCTAGTCTCACCATAGGACAAACAGCAGCCGAAGAATTAGTAGACCTTTGCCATTATTCTAATAAAAATGCATACGAAGCGCATTCTAAAGAATAATGTCAAGTATTACAGCAGAAAAGTAAAACAAACGGATGGAGTCTAACTCATATTTTCTCGAGACCAGACTCCCTCTTTATCGTATACTGCGTAAACTCCAAGTGAGAAAAAATGCCCCCCCCCCCTCCCACCTCAAAATAAAAAGAATAAATAAATCATATCATGGATTGTAAAGTTGAAAATCATATAAGTAAAAAAAATTGATTCGTGGTTCCTGATCCTGCTACATTAGCCTTTCGTCGTCAATAATTATTTCAGAAATGCAAGGCTTCTTAAATGTTTACGGTGGCATCTGTGAGCACCCTTCTCAACACAATAGTCAACCGCGATTCACAGCAACTTGCGAAACTCTCTCAATTGAAACTGTAATAAGTTTTGCAAAATTTCACTTCAAAAAACCGTTTTGAAAATGTCCGAAAAATTTATTTTTTTCACAGATCTTCAAGAAATCCCTACATTGAATCCATTGAGATTTATGTTTCTGCACACGTTTGAACGTAAAAATCCTACTCTTCAAAGAAGGTTCTGTGCGACGCGAATTATATGTAATACGGAACTCTGAATAAAATTAGATTACGATACTGTGCTTGAACCTGACATGAAACGCAAAAGTAAAGAAAAGAAAAAATCAATAACCATCAATGAAACTCAGCAAATTAAAGAAGCGATCTATGCCTCATTTTCTAGAAAGTTCCACACTATTTCCATTCAGATTTGCTGGACGGTTTTTGAAGATTATTTTTGGCTGCCATTCATGGTCGACTGACGATGGTGCTCTCCGGCTGTGCGGCACAGAGATAAAATAAAGAATAAAGGAGAGTGAGGCGGCGCTCCTCGCTGTTTTTTCCTGCAAAAAAGTTATGCCAGCTGTTTTCCTTCCCTTTCGTTCCTTTGACCGTGCATTATACGAACGCCGCTTTGAAGACGAGCGCCGTGTCCTAAGGAATAACTTCACTGGGCCGTACATAGCTCAGGCACAACTCAGTTACGCGCAAATTCTCTGGCAATATTCGCTGACTCCTGGCAGTTTAGTTCTCATATCATTTTTACTTTTCCTGTTCGGTAAATTGCGTGTTATTAGCTTTTATTTCTCGAAGAAGTAGCCAGTCTAATAGTCGCTCTATTTACTTATTGTGCACAAATGAAAACTAAGCAGAGAAGAAATGTATACACGTTCGGAAAAAAAATATCTCGGCGTATATGTACAAGTAAATTATAAAATAGACCCAATAAGGCCTATTAACATTAAAAGAGGGCAAAAACTTGGTTCTGCTGAATTTATAACTAAGAGTACTATGCTTTCAATTGCCTTTCACACATCGCCCTCCGGGTATGCGTTCTCCACAAAAATAGGCGACAATGTGTTTAGGTGTCCGGTGATATATTTGGCACTCACGGCCGGCACATCATGAGTCCTTCTGTTCGCCATATTACGCATAGTCGAGATAGCCTGAGCCGTCCTATAAACGCTGAAGAAGCTGGGAAGAGATAGGTTTGTAAATTTCAACGCGATAGCGTTAGAGCAAATGTCGGCCAAGCGCTTAGTGTGTGCTCTTCAATAAGACCACTTCTTACTTCTCTTTTCGTCTTCCGGGTATCTTGGCTGTTTTAATCGCGATAGTTTTTGTTTCAAAGTCACACAACGTCATGAACATTCCTATTACAACTCCACCCGCCGTATCTATCTGATGCGAAACAGTAACTTTGGTTTTGCGTTCTATTCCGCCTACCTGCGGCATAACGCCACTCTGAAGTGCTCGAATTATAAAATGTAGCCTTCTTGGCTGGTTGTCGAGCGTACCGCTAATACACTCCTCATTATCTTGCCTGCTTTTATAGGGAATTGGATGCAACTTTTGCATCTTTGTTTCGAGGAAGGGTATGTGTGGTTACTATACGTTTCATTATGCACTATGGAAACTGTGCTTGTGCGATTGGCTTAACACACATTCAAAGACGGACGCTAAATTTTTGCGCTGATTTAAGTCTTCATACTGACACCATGAAGCGGTATTGGTGATTACGAAATATTTAGGGCGCTCCCAACTACCTACGAGGTAAAATAAGACAGTATTCGTTGTTATGTTGAACATAATAGTTGAACGATGGAGGAAGAAGTCGCTGGTATGAGGATTCTGCAGGCGCTACTAAAGCATGTATAGGACCCGGGAATTCATCTACTTCTGATTACGGCCAAGATCCGTAGCCAGTGCTCTCTCATCACAGCATTCATGGCACCGCTCTCGCTCGACCACTAAATAATTTAAGCGCACCTCTTCGGCATGTAGCACTTGAGTTTGCATCGACACCACTTCGTAAAATCGCAGGCGCTTGTTTTGAAGAGAGGGTAAGAATGCGCCCTACGAGACAACAGAGCCGGCATATAGGCAACGGAGTGCACATCCGCGTTCTCTGCTGTAAGCGCAGATCATTATACTCGAAGCAGAATCAACAGATACCCCGTCTCAGGTTCAGAGGGTCATGACCTTCGGTTCTGAGCAAACTCAACTTTTGTCTCTAATTTTCAACTAATTCCTATCTCTATCTCAAGGCATCTTTTGGAGCACAGTTGCAAACTACAGTGTCTTTTATTTACTCACCTTCTTCAAATTACTCCACAAATACAAAAAGGCGGAGAACCATTGGGTAAGTCGGCGTATTCTGCCTGCTCGCTTCCTCGCTTACTTGTCGACGTCAACCAAACAAACTCGCATGAGTTATGGCACGGTTGGTATGCGGGACACGGTTTAAGTCGTGCCAAATTTCGACGCCGAAGGAAGAAACGCTTATTTCAGCGAAGGGAAAGTGAAATCGAGCCTTCATGCCGCAGGCAGAAACGACGGCGAAAAAACCGGTAGTGCCTCACGAGGGACCAAGGCAGCAGCAATCTTCACCTCATAAACAATGAGTCAGCTCCCCAGACGCGTGTGCTGGGTGTTGAATGGGTGCTTCTTTACCCATCGTGCAAAGGAGCAAAGACCCCAGGGGACTGGCAGAAGGAGTTCGAGTCAGCGGTGCAAATTTTCCCACCGAAACATGATGGTTTGTCTGGGTGTTGCTGGCGAAAACCATCTTCAGCGATCCAGCAGGGATGACCACAAGATATAAAAAGCCCGAACGGAGGCCGCACAGTTTGCTTCAATCGGTCGCAATGCATTACAATAGTTTTGGAGGCGCTGTTTGTGAAAGCCGAGAGTCG
This sequence comes from Amblyomma americanum, assembly GCF_052857255.1. NCBI lineage: Eukaryota > Metazoa > Arthropoda > Arachnida > Ixodida > Ixodidae > Amblyomma > Amblyomma americanum. Next base: position 46,365,094 of record NC_135502.1, read on the forward strand.
TTTCCCTCTAAGATGATTGTTTCCGACAAAGCAGGACAGGACTTTGTCGGAGATGTGTGAGTTTGTCTAAAACTCATGCGCGTTTTGTGCTCTTTTAGAGCGAGAGCCCTATTCCTAGGCGTACAACTTCCGATTTCGATATCGATGAGACAGTGCCTCTCAAAGTGAAACCGAACCTAACTACATAGTGGTATGGCCCAAACTATTGTAGTGTGATCACGTGATCATATGACTATGACCACTGGGTACCTGACCTTGACCCTTGACTTTGACTTTTGATTTGAGGCAATGCAGACCTCGCTTAACACAGCTTTCGCTCGTATAACTGGGCTCAAGCCACGTTGAACCCAAGCCATTTTTTTTCATAAGTTGCCACCAGTTATGGCGCATCAATGTTTTTGCAGCTTAACAACACACCTACGCAGCCCTCTTTATCAGACTGCGAACTCGTCTTTTGTTATCCAACTTTTCCTGGTTCAACCTCAGCAGTTCTGCGAGAATAACAAACAGGCAGACTATCTATGCATTTGTTCATGTTCACTGCGGAGTCAACAAGGCGCTCTGCTTAAATAGAATGTCGCGACCACTGCCCACCGCTGCAAAATTAATCGACCAAGTGGACGAACACGGCTTGCGGTTCCCGCTTACGTGGTTATAGCTTTGTGTTAAACCACTGCGCCTTCATAATATTTGTACCTTGACTTCGTTCTACACACGCGCACAATATCTCAGCTGTTTTTGCTTCTGATCACAAATCACCTGTTTTTCTTCTGTTTGTACCTCCCCTAGAAATGAACGTTTTGTATAACGTCACAACAATAGTATTTCTGCCCACTCTCTCTTGGTTCCATTCCACTTTGTATACTAGTTGTGCGTGCTGTTTACTAGTATACAAACAAAGCGGAATGAAATGCTCATTGTCAAAATGAACGCACCTGCTCTTTAGCCGCCAAACAGCACCATTTATAGAGTATTTTAGGCTGCATCGTGAACTCACCAGCAAAATTCCAGAAATGTATGCGAAAAAAAGTGTGTTTATTAGGTGAGTAAATACGGTATGCCTATATTTATTGCCATATTGTCTCCAAGTGGATGAAATGATGCAAGATGTTTTCTTGCATTGTTTCTTGCATGGTGGTTTTTGCATTCCGCCTCCACCAGAATGCTCTCACCGTGGTCGGGACTCGATCCCATGACCTTGCGCTCAGTAGCCAAATGACACAGTCAAGTCCGCGACACTGCGCATTACTGTACTCGAGGATTATACCTTGTGCTCCCATCAGTCACGTTATCTGTGGTTTTATACGCTTATTAAGGTCTGTTTTTAAATGTATTTATTTGCTATGCGGTTTCCACGAGTTACGTTATTATGCCGTAGCAGCCAGTGGTGAGACTGGAAGTCAACACACTGCAGCAGGTTTTTCTTGCGTGCGTGCTTCAGAAATAAGAAGATGGCACTTGTGGCCTTTAGCAACGATTCTTATATGACGTTGGCTTATTTCTCAGGCTAATACGTGATCTGTATGTTTCTTTATTTTTTCAGAACGCAGAAAATATTCTAAATGCGACTTTCTCTTTCTACAGGACTGCGAATTGCTAGCCGCTTGGCAGGCAGGCAAGCAGGCAGATGCATAGACGTATCCAGAACTTTATTGAATGTAAGAGCAGTTAAAACTCCATCCAACTTGATATCTACCAAGACACACAAAACGTTATCCCTTTTCCTTCGCTGTTTCCAAAGAAAAGTAATTAGTAAATCTAGGTTAAGCCCTGTGAGGTGAAAATACTGGTTAAGATATTTGAGCTGTTTTCTTTTCTTGCTCACTCTGCCAAGTACGGTGAACCATAAAGAAGAACAAAATGTGAGTGGTTATCACTGCTTTGCAGCGTACCTAATTAGCTCAGTGGGAGCTCTTTCTAATTAAAAAGGAGGCACCCACTCTTAGTTAGGTACGTTGAATAAAAATATTTTTTCACAAAGCCTAAAGCACACTAGACTTCGTATTATTATTATTCCTGGACCCATGCACTGCATAGACGCGTCAGATACGCTAAAGGGTAAATAGACTAGCACGGTAACGTTCAAGATTCGTTTATATTTTAAGCAAAAATCAAGGCTGCTTATCAGTGTGAAGGCACACAAACAATTAGGAGTATGAAAGCATAAGCAGCCCCCCCCCCCCCCCCCCCCCCCCCCACATCACAAATATTTTCTCAGAATATATGTTTCGGCTCAGGCAAGGAAACCGCTGGCGCAGTACAGTCGGCATGCTACAAACTGACCAAAACAAAGTGCGCAGTAGAAGTTAGAAGTGGTGCTTGATAGTGGTCGCATGCTGTCAGTGAAACGCGAGGCTATCTGGCCTTGATATTTCTCTCCGTTAGTATCTCGGTTTGTTCGTTAATGATACCTTCCAGAGGGCCAGGATTTCCTTGCTTAATGAGTCCGTTGGCTCAGGTTTGCCAGTCTGCGAAGCTGAAGGCATGCGCACTGACGTCGCCTGCTCCTTTGAACGTAACGTGGCACTTAACACGGCAGATTGTAGCGGTCCCTTTACACCTCATTTACAAGATACGACGAATAGTCCCCATTTAAGGATTTTAGGATATTTAGTCTTGCTTTTCCTACTTGGGACCTGAAAACAACCGACGCCGTGCAGCACCGTTTTTTTTTTGTCTTTGGCGCAGTTGGCAGCTTATCAGTGATCAGTTATAAAGATGAATAAAAAAAACAGCGTAATAGCAGCATCCTTTCCTGATTATTTGAGTTCAATGTATGTGTTGCTGTCCCCAGAGAACCGCTGTGTGAATTCGTATTGACGACCGCCCAGATAATTATGAGGCACATATGCTTGTCTCCAGCTTTCTTCTTATCTGGCAAATCGAAATAAAACGAGAAATCTTATAATCATCTGGCCTTCACTTATTTCCTCAAAGTTTACTTACTCTGGGATCGTTCATGTGTGTGACGAAGACAGGTCATGCAGGGTCATTTTTTCCCCACGATCCTTGTCGCACTACTCCTGCTTGCCGAATTCCTTAATGCCAGGTCGGTCCTACTGCCAGGTGGATCTATCAGGCGAAGTGGTGTCTGAGTATTATCAAAACTAGGCATGCATTATTACGATCAGTCAGACACATCAGAATACTTTCACGGCACGTTTGGAGGTATATTAATGTTTTACCACTACACCTGCGACGACGCTCGCATGAAACGGCTTTCGCAGCTCTATGCTGTTGCCCATGTATGTACGAATGCGGCCAGAAGCATATCTGAGAAAGACGAGAAGCGGACGAATGCCCCGGCACGTCCAGTAGCGAAAGCAGTGAGTGAAACTCAGTGCTATCACTTTATTTGCTGCATGAAAATGAAAGCCATAGACCGGAAGTTTCCAAATCAGCCACCCTACGGAACATTAGCAAGTCGACAAATGTGGAAAGATGAATTTGTGGTGATTATGGTGATTATGAATTTTTTTGGCTCAAGGGCTGCTATGGTTAAAGAGCGCCATGGCACAAGGTATTTTTCGACTTCTCAAGGTGGGGTCAAAGACCCATCTCCCAAGCATTTCACCCCAGATAAGCAGAGCACCAGACCAGGGGAAAGCTTGTACCCATTGTATCAGCGGTTGGTGCCCGGAGGTACTGAGGATCAAACCCCGTACCTCCGGCATGCAAGGCGGGTGCTCAGACCACTAGGCTACCCGTGTGGTAAAGGTGGTATTGCATTGCCCTGTAGGTTTAAGGCGGTGAGTGGCTACAAGGTCGACTCAATAAATTGACTGCACGTAGCACAACTATAATCTCAAACGTCGGGCTGAGACTGCATTCGGTAAACTGAAACTATGCCATAATAGGAAAAAGTGTCACGGAAGTTCAGTGATGGCACCCATTTTCTTTTCATGTCCTTTCATTGAAAAATAAAATTGCTATTAATTTTCTCTCTTGTGTTGTGCCGACCTTGCATCCGCTCAGAGCATTCAAGCTACATAGCTGTAGACATTGTTTGCCGAAAAATTTAGCTGACACATTGTCATCCATTTTCCTGTCATTTCTAAAAACGCCTGATGAATTCTCTTCACCACACATTAGACCATGACACAAACATGCGTCGTCGCATTCGTTAGTCTACGAAAGGCTCGACCCGAAAAGAGAAGGAATGTTGAACCGAACGTGCATTTTTCGTGTCTATTTATTTCTCGCCATTCTTCTTCACCCATTTTAAACCAAGAATTAGTGTTTGTTGTCTGCCCTGTTTCTCCGGTAACCTCTCCTCTCCGCAGCACTGCACGCTTTCCGCCAATAGGCATTCTATTTGTTTACTTAGCCGCCACTTAACATCAAACGCGGCAAGAGCTCGGACGTCCGCCGCCTAAAGAGAACGGGACGTCCGTTTCAATTATCCCGTCAACACTATTTGACGAAAGTAGTGGCTAATGAAGTGCTCGTGGAGGTAATGGCGTTCCCCAAGTGTAGCGCTTCCGTAAAGTCCTGCAGAAACCTTCGCCGTTTGACTGGCGGGGACTCAACAGACAGCATTTTGCACTTAGTCAAAGCTCAGCGTCACTGCCCAACTTTAGATATGAGAGTTGAAGGGCACGCCTTTCAGTGTCCAGTCAAGCCAAATTCTCATCGAAACCCATGGTGCCTATACGGCATTTGTGTTAGGGGCACAATGCTTTGTAAACGAGATTCTAAGTCTTGCGGCTCGCGCTATTCATTGGGAAAATCCGGGTCTTAGTTTGCACTAGCAAAGAGGATTGAAAAATTTTCCGGCGCTCGGCAGAATCAGTGAGAGCAGTTTCTTGCTGCTCCTGCTGCTGCAGTTTACTATTTTTTTTGCAGTTAAGGGGCGACGCCGTTACTTTTGTGTCACCTGCGAGCGCGTTCTTTCTTTGCAAAAATGTTCTCCAGTCAAGTGGACCTCAAGTGAAACGACAAGTGACCTCTAAGATGTGTTAGGAACAGGGCTCGATGTAAACTGTTTACTAAGCCTACATGCTAGGGCCTTTGAGCAGTGAACAACATGAGAACGTATGTAATGAAATGGGTGCAAAAAGCACTACGCTCCTTATTGGATTCTGGCAATCTGGCAATTTAGTAGCGTGCACACTACAGAGGAACACATATGCACAGCGAACACTTGCCATTCCTCTTGATGTGTTTCAAGTATGGAAGGAGCATACTGGCAGAGCCAGCTTGTGAACACGAAGTATGACCCTTGATACTAAGCCTTAATGATATGTGCGAAGAGACACTGCTTTCTTACGCTTTCGTACTAGAATCGACAAAATAATGGATCAGGAAAAAAGTATCGTCAGCAACATAAAACCCAGACCAATTGGTAGTCAGCCTGCTGGGCTCCGTGACGACGAGAAGGCCCAAGATACTTTAACTTCTACACGCTAAACAGTATAGGTGCAATCTTCGGTTTTAAAGTGTTCTCGGAGGTACGGACTGACAGTCGATATGATGCGATATGCCGCCTGTTTGAACAATTTCGTACCAGAAAAGCAACTGAATCGTGACACATGTCAGTATCTTCGTACGGCAGTCATCCTTATTTGTTATTTAATTCATTCACTTAATGCGGGGGGCGCAGGGTTCAATCGCCAGTGCAGCCGGATACCCGCCAGTGATACAATTGGTACAAAATGGCGAGAATTGGGCCTAGTAGTGTGTTCATGATGGATCAAAGCGCTTAGCTTTTTACAGAACACACTCATCAACAAATCCTGCGGGGCCGAAAGGTGCATCAGCAATGTTTCTTTATCGTTGTCTGAGAAGAAGCTGACATGCTTAGGCTATCGCGATGAGTGTGTTGTGTGGATCTGATTGCGATTGCTCATACCGATACGTTATTTCATTTATTAGTTTGCCATTGATGACGCTCACGTCTTGTGTATGAAAAGATCACCTGTTTCCACCATTAAAACCAGTTGTAAGTTCGCACTATAGGTTGGTGTTGTTTTGTCTCTTGTTCTGTAAAATTTAAGCGCGTTGGACCATCATAATGGGTACAAGCTTCCACTGGCCTGCTTTTTTGTTTAATCAGGGTGAAATGGTTAGGAAATGTGTCTTTGACCCCCCATTAAACAAAAGAAAATACCTTGTGCCATTTTCGCTCTTTGGCAGCATATGCCCTTTCGCCATAAAAAAATCACTAACATCATATATTCAGTCATTCGAAACACTGCCAGTAGCATCTTCACCACTTTCAAGTACGTTGGTTGATGTGGATCACCCTCAAAAGCTGCTCTTCATAAGTATATTCGAACAAGATAGGGGATGTAAAAGGAGTTTCTTAATTAGCTGAGGCACGTAGCCACCGCTACATCTGCAGTGTAAAGCGTATTTGCCTTTGATTTATTGCAAAGACATACTTAGAGCTTTGTTCCCATTTGGGCAAGTGGGAATGGTTCGGTCTGTAATGGCATTCATCTCAAGCGGACCGCGTTTCACATTCGTATTTTTCACTTGCTTTGTTCGCATATCTCCCTTTGGTTCTTAAAACACGGCGAATTTTTCCTGCTCTGCATTTCGAGCACAGACCGTTGTGGCCTTGATGGTGCGGGTAGGGCATAATGCTTTTTTGTTTCCTTTTTCTCGTGAAGAAAGGGGTGAACGCTCATGGAAAAAGGCCTTAATTCTCCGCCGCCGCTGTCTGGAACCCGCATTAGAGGCACCACCAAATCTTGTATACAGTAATTAACGTTATTCATAACACGAAAATGTCACAGGCTGAACATTCCTACCATAAATTGAGCTTGAATTACATGCAGCGATTTCGCCACACTCGTTTCTACTGCTGCCTTCGGAAAAGTTGTGGTGGGAATGGCCTTTTTTTTTTTTTGAAGGCTTCATCTCAACACTCTGCTCTTCGGGACGAGAAAAGACAGCCTTCTTTATGCAGTTCTTCATTCAAATTGTAGCCGTGAGGATTTACGAATATGAATTAATAATGCATTTCAAAAACAGGCTAGCTGGTCATTACTGGCTCGAATAGGCGTGTGTGCTCATTGAGCTTATTGGATTCGAACGAATAGGAAGCGTAAGAGAGTTTGATGTATATAAATCTACAACTATGTTCCTCCTTTGCTGTCGTCTGTACTTATGCTTGTGACGTTCTTCGCAGCGAATATACGCTTCTGAGCTTGGGGTATGGATTAGTGCATTTTTTCGGTACAATTCCTAATCGGTTTCTATTTTCTAACACTCTTTTTTTAATTTGTTCCAATAAAGGACCAAAATAAACTGATAGGTCGGATTACCCGGAGACTTCTTAGACAACTATGCACGACGAATACCTGTTTTTACACTCTTTAGAGGCGTAACCCTACCAACATTGATCTAAAAACATTAAATTCTGAAAACTGATATGGCTATTACCAATGACCTGACACAAACATCTAATTACAAGCAGGTGCCTAACTGTAAAAGTAAAAAAACTAATTTCTTCACATTAGTTAACTTGTTTACATTACTTGCTTGTATCATGATGTGTGCCAACACTGTTGTTACAGTGCTGCAGGAGCCGTCTTAATACCCGAGAAAGCCTATTTTTAGAAATTAGTTGCCGGTGTCCTGGAAACACCTGGTAAATATTTATACCTACTTTTCGTGCTCCCCTGTAAACTTTCACGTGCCTGGCTTTCACAAAAGCAAATCTCCTGCTATCTGTACAGCTTTCATTGCTTTTTACACGAAATGGTGATACACTTCAATTTATTTCAGTGAAATTTGTTGCATATAACCATTTAGCGTTCACCATGACGGTTTTTATTTCTCATCATTCTTGGTTCGCAGCGAATTTACTGTACATTGGTGAGCTGCTCAATCATAATCTGAAAGCGAAATTCTGAACAATCACTATTCTCTTCGCCTCCTTCGTCGCTGTATCATGGCCTTTAACGACCAGATGCCTGGCCGTAAGGTCGACGAAATGAGGATTTTTCTGCGAGGGCAGACAACGTTCTACCGCAGCTCTCGACGATCTTCGTGTTATAAACCGGTCAATTGCCCAGACACGTCTCTGTTGCGTCGCGACAGAAACAGGGTAATTGGAGGGGCGCTCTGGTTAGAACCAGGCATGGGGAAACAAAAAAGAAAAGCTTTGGTAGACAGGACGTTCTTGGGCGTCAGGGATTAGCTTCCTGACTGCGGCCTCTCGCCCCAAGTCACGTTTTATAGATAGGCAGAGTCAAATTCACCGAAGAACGTGCCCAGACAACAGATGCGGCTGCCTACAAGCGAAAGTTTGAGCACCCAAATAACGGCACACGTATGCAGTAAGCGGCAACGTCTTCATTTCGACGTGAAGCGCACTGGTGTGATCTTGCGCGTGAATGGAATTGATCGTGGCAGTCTTTTGGCCGTGAGATACGGATGGAGGCTCCTTGCATTTTGATGTGACCTATTCACAGGCACAGGCTCGTTGTATTGATTGATGAATGCGCACAATTCAATCTCCCCCTCACATCTTTCCTTTCCGCTTGTGACGTCTCCTCCATACCGAACAAAACACAGAGAACATTAGCGCCAAGAACAGCGAAGTCAAATGTTTATTTGAAATGCGCTAGAGGCGCATGGCCCGATATTTGTGCATGTGCACCCAGACCGTGATGCAAATAGCACTACAGAAGGCGCTAGAGCTATGCTGACGTGCATAACGCACAGTGCCACTATTCACCTTGAAGCTAGCAGAGAAAGGGGCTAAGCTGGGAAAGGAAAACTGATTACTGGAACTGGCGTCCCCCCCCCCCCCCCCCCCGCCCCCCCCCCCCCCCCCCAACCGCGCAGTGCGTTGTAGGCAACCTGCGATGAAGCTTAGCGTGTCGACCCCAACTCTATAACACGCAGGCTATCAAGTGAAGCAAACATGTTTCATGCAGGCCCGTCAAAGACCGTGCACAGGTGGGGTCAAAATATTACGGAGCAGGCTTTGGCGTTTGAAATTTTCTCACCTATTGCGTACAGATGACATGGTGATTTCTTGGGCTCGTATTCGAGTGCACCACTTGGTAAGGCATGAGAATAGTTTAATCACCGAAGCTTGCTTGGTATTGTCACGCCCGAATATGTGCATCACCGCGTAATAAGGGACCACATGCGTGCCAAAACCTATTTCCGGTGACGTCTATTTGATAGTGCTATTGAAAAGCCGCCAATAATGGAGTGCCACAATTCGCCTTGAAATAAATATTTTTGCTTTAAAATAGGATAGTAAAATACTAAGGACCTGCAAATAATTATTTAATTAATTTTTTTGCCTAAAGGAAGGGCATATGACATTAGTTTGTTGTTATAATATTTGAACTTTCTTTTAACGGCTGCTCTTCGTCCTGTATACCCAGCAACCAGTTTTGAGTGTAGAACAAGCTCTGGGTGGAAACCTTGAGTGCAAGGAGGCAGCAGCTCCGGTTCGGCGTTGTTGTGTTCCCTTTTGCATGAATCGACGTTCCACAAACGGCAAAACGCTTGTCGAGAACGCCCGAACTGTGTGCTCTGGGCTACATGCGCGACATCTAGCGATAACGCCTGGTTCGAGAGAGGTCAGGTGTGAGCATGGGCGGCCACACTAATAGCGCTGTTAGCGTTGCCCGTCTTTTCGCTGCTGGCTGCCTGCTGCGGCTTTGCCTCTGATTCCGTCGTCAGAAGCACCGTCTGCGTCTTTCCGTGCTTTCATGGTGCCTTGAACAATGAAATGCAAATTAAGGCGGAAGCCTTTAATGGCTCATTGTCAAGGTCATTTGCCGTTAGCAGAACCTGTAGCAACAAGAATATTCAAACAGCGCTAGACAACAGGGCCAGAAAGAGGAGGAGACAAACACGGCGCTGAATTTACAACTGATTTATTTCAGGTGAGAAGTCAATTGACACGTACAAAACTTGGCACACATGCGCACGGTCATACATCGATGGTAGTTGCGTTAGCAAAACTTCATTTTGTCAGCGAAAGAAATGACATTGCTGCATAAAGGTTAGATTGGAAGGCAGTTAAATCACCTGTGCATGTTGGCATTTTGGATTTTTTATCTCTTCAGCGATATATGACCATGCCCGTGTGTGTCCAGTTTTGTAGGTATAAATTGACTTCTTACTTCAAATAAATCAGTTGTAAGTTCAGCGCCGTGTTTGTCTCTTCCTCTTTCTGGTCCTGTTGTCTAGCGCTGTTTGAATTTTCTTGTTACCATGGAACGCCAACTCGCCCAATCTGCCGTCCTTCACGAGAAACTGTCACAGCTTTCCGGCCTCCTGATTGGTCTCCTCTGTCTCTGACGTCACTGTCGTCAGGCGCTTGAGGTGGCCTCCCGACTGGGCGTTGTGTATGGCCTGACGTCATAGTCGCGAGGCGCGCGTGGCGACCGTCTGCTTGGGTGTGGTGTGGCGGCGGCGGTGGCGGCAGTTTACTTTGCGGTATTGTGTGGAAAGGATGACAGCTTTTGAAATGATGGGCTCAGAAGACATGGAAACGATAGACATCGGCGTAAACGACGTTGCAGGCATTTAATAAACAAACAAACATTCACATGGTAGTTTAGAGGAACTGCTCGTTGGGCTAGTTGGTGCATTGCTTTGAAGAACCACGTTGCGCATTCAAAAGAGACGAACACAGGAAAAGGCAAAGGAGACGGAAAGAGGCCCGCTCTTTCCGTCTGCTTGGCCTTTCCTGCGTTTATCTCTTTTGAATGCGCAACGTGGCTCTTCAAAACATTCACATAACAGTGTACGATTTGTGTGCCTCCGTGGTGTTTCCGAAGCAACAATTCGTCAATGGCAATGGTGTCAGGCTTCCGCCGTTAAACACTTTAGCCTCGACAAAGTGTCTTCCATAATTTTTTCGGTACTCGCTGAAGGCCGCGAAGCGCTGCAGGCAAACTTGAGGCGCTTGCTCACGGTAATTGTGGAATGCAGGGGCGGAACCATGACGGGATGAAATTCTGTGCGCCAAAGCTTTTGCACAAGAAAAAAGAAAAAAAATCCAAGCATCATGCGCAGAGCCACTTAGTTTTAATTTCGCAGCTAGCAGCGCAAACAGCGCTTCTAATGGCGAAAGGTGGTGGCGAAGCCAGCAAGCACCGGAAATACGGGAACCACTATCAATGTGGAATCGCGTGCATATACACACCTCATCTCGAACCAGCCGTTATCACTAGATGTCGTTCGCGTAGCCCAAAGTGGCCCGCCGCACGCAGTTAGTACGTTCAAGGCAAGCGTTTTGTCCTGTGTGCAATGTCGGGGTTGCCTGAGTCCAACATTTCCGCATTTCGTTGTGTTGGCCGAGGTAAAAGCGTGCAGTGACAGCAAGGCGAAGGCTGCGAGCGCGCGTTGAGAACAGTGATTGCTCCTACAAGCGTTTCTTCTCGGACGCCTCAACGATGCTGCACGACAAATACTGGGCGGCGTGCTCTCTGGATTCACACTTGTGCGCGACCAGTGTCTCGCTGCGTCGCTTTTTCTTTTGATCTTGAAGGTGAGTTTTTAGTGGTCCCAGGAGTTAGTCGCATTCTGTAAAGCCTTCCGGCCGTTCTGTTTGATGCGCCTTCGCGTGCAATCGACAAAAAAATATTGCTTCTGTAATTAAACACCTAAAATTTTTCTGGGACGTAACCAATAGTATAATACTATTACTACTACTAGTATAATAATAATTAAATCACAACCTGCATTTGCGTGACACTAGATTCTTTGCTTTTCTCGGATATTATGCATTCCTGAAATGCTCTATATGCAATTACCTAAGTGGCATTCAAGGCCATATTTGCAGAGGAGCTTAATTGATGACGGAAAAACACTAGCAATTTTCCATCTAGTGACAAAGTGGATTGAATCTGTAGAATATTCAGCGAATAGGGATTCTGGACAGTGAACTTAGGGATCATTCTTGTATTGGTCGGTGATCGCGCTTCGGCCCCTTTTATTCAGTTACACTAAACGCTCCATCGGGCGCAAAAACTAAAACCAACAGTTTATTCCCTTCTTTTCGTCTGATTCCGATGGCTGTGCATTTTTTTTTTTGCAATGTACTCCTCTTCGCCACTCTTACCGTTGCTCTTGAGCGACAGCTGCACTCCAGTCTACAAATTCAAACAACTGAGAAGAAATCTGCAAACGTGAGGGTCCGATCAGCATGGGCAGAGCGGAGGTCACTGCATAGGGAATGAAACCAATTTTGCTTAACGTAAACCCTTTGCCTTTGTAGCCAATTCGCGGAGCGGCGATTGTAGAAAAATTGTCTTTATCGCGCAAATCCTTTCGGATGAATTTAAATCAACTAGAGAAATACAGTGCACTTTTGGAAAAATTTCCGTGACAGCTGGAAAGTTAAGTTGAATATAGTCACATTGGCATTCAGAAACGTGACTGCGAGCACAGCATGTCAAGCCGATGGTAATTCTATACAACTCTGTACACAGAACTCTATACAAGCAGATTCTCCTGGTCTTGCGTGTGAAATGCCTCCATGGCTCCTCCAGCTTCCATTTCCTTCCGAAAAACGTGGGTTCGATCGCGGCCACGGCGGTCGAATTTCGGTGGAGGCGATATTATAGAAACCCTCGTTCTGTGCGATGTGACAGCACGTTAAAGAACCCTAGGTGGTCGAAACTTCCGGAGCCTTTCACTACGGCGTCCTTCATAGCCCGAGTCACTTTGGAACGTTAAAGCGCCATAAACCAAACCAAACCATTTACCTCGGCACTTCCGCGCTTTGACTGGTGCGGGCTGCGGTGTGGTGTCTTGATTCAAAAGCTACACCGCGTTCTCTTAGGTGGCACGTAAAGCAGTGCGTCCATCATTATCATCATCATCATCATCATCATCGCCGTCGTCGTCGTCATCATCATCATCATCATCAGCCTGACTACGCCCACTGTAGGGCAAAGGCCTCTCCTATGTCTAATTCACCCTTTCCTTGGCCAGCTGCATCCACCGTGAGGTTTCAATCGTCATCAACGCGCGGAGGGGAGACTTGCATCTGGCATCCATATGCACCACTGCACAGCATTGTGAGTACAGACGTTCTTCGGCGTCACAACCAGGCGAGGTGGGGACAATTTTTCTCCGTGGAAATGGCACAGTGAAGTTGCTTGCAGTTAGACGGCGTGATCCTCTCATAAACAGGAAGCTTGTCTCAGCACTTTATAATCAGCACTCACCACATCTTAAACAATGGGTTTCCTATTCCCCGTCGCTCTCAGCGTCGGCAGCGCGTTCTCTTTCGTCCCTCACACAGAGGGTGGCGGGACAGAGTCCGCCTAGAGGACCGGGGGTGTTGTGCTGCGATAAGTCTGCCGCCAAAGGCGAGAGCTTTCTTTGAACCGCCAGAGTTGTTAGAGAGAGTGCTATTCAGCGCATAAGCAAAGGCGCTGAGAAGTTTTGAAAGATACCAATGTAAAAGAGGAAATCCATGCAATGCAGCTCTGGATTACAGAACTGCCTTCCGCTCTTCCTTTCTTTCCTTCTTCCTTTCTTTCACTCTTTCTTTCCTGATTTCTTCCTATTTCTTTTATTTTTCCTCCTTTCTCAGTTTTCCTTCTTTCTTCCTCTTTTCCTCTTTTCTTCCATTTTTTCCTTCTTTCTTTCATTTTCCTTCTTTCTTTCTTCCAACTTCTCGTAATTTCATCGTTGTTTCTTTATTTCTTTCTTTCTTTCTTTCTTTCTTTCTTTCTTTCTTTCTTTCTTTCTTTCTTTCTTTCTTTCTTTCTTTCTTTCTTTCTTTCTTTCTTTCTTTCTTTCTTTCTTTCTTTTTTTCTTTCCTTCTTTCTTTCTTTCTTTCTTCGTTCCTTTATTTCTTTCTTCCTTTCTTTCTCTATCTCTCACTCTCTCTCTTCCTTTTTTCTTTCTTTCAATCATTCTTTGTACTTTCTTTCTTTCTTTTTTATGCATTCCGTTCTCTCAGATCATGAATGTCAGTTAGCAAAAATCTCTTAAGGGAAAACTTATAAATCACCTGTATCTACCGTTACTTGCCCATGGGCGAGAAACGTGGAGGCTAACTCAATGGGTTCAACTTAAATTGAGGACAACGCTGCGAGGTATGGAAAGAAAATTATAGGTGCAACGTTAAGAAACAAGAAGAGGGCTCAGTTGTTCAAGGAACAAGCGCTGGTTAATGACATCCTAGTCGAAATCATGAAGAAAAAATAGGCTTGGGCAGGCCATGTAATGCGAAGGCAATATAACCGAAGGCTATTAAGGGTAACGGACTGGATTCCAAGAGAAAACAAGCGTAGCAGGAGGCGGCAGAAAGTCAGATGGGCGGATGAAATTTAGAAGTTCACGGGGATACGGTGGCCGCAGCCGGCACAGGACAGGGTTAATTGGAAAGGTAATTGGAGAGCCCTGTGTTCTGCAGTGGGCATTTGCACGTTGCTGCTGCTGCTGCTGACGATGATTACATAGAAAACATCGGACTTTTGATTCATTCTACCTCACCGTGCACGTTAAATCCTCGTCTGAGCGCCTGCTGTGATGACCTGCCAGTGGAGGGTTGTAGTTTTCTACTCTAGAAACTAGTTTTCACGAATAATAGAAGTCTCAAGCAAAGAACCGAACTAAGGCACCGATATCGTGTGACAACTAGAAGCTCGGCCTTTAACTTCATATTAATCCCGGCGAATGCTCTCCGGCGTCATCTCCTGCTAATGCGCATATTATTCCCTCGCAATGTTTTTTCGAGATAAAATTTTTTTTATTTTACTACTTGCTACTTTGACTTATAGAGACTTCGGTCACATCTGACAGGAAGATAGAATAGCTCAGGTGAGTTTTTTTATTGCATTGTACTCAAAATATCAAAGGAAATAAAAAGTTGGCTCGGAGACTCTGACCCGGAGTTCCCGGGTTCGAACCCGACTGCGGCGGCTGCGTTTTTAAGGAGGAAAAACGTTTAAGCGCCCGTGTGCTGTGCGATGTCAGTGCACGCTAAAGATCCCCAGGAGGTCGAAATTATTCCGGAGCCCTCCACTATGGCACTTCTTTCTTCCTTTCTTCTTTCACTCCCGCCTTTATCCCTTCCCTTACGGCGCGGTTCAGGTGTCCAACGATATATGAGACAGATACTGCGCCATTTCCTTTCCCCCCCAAAAAAAACAATTATTATTATTATTATTCACACGATAGGAAAAAAAGAACACAGCGATCATCAAGAAATCTTTCAGCAAAAAGCGGAAATTCGAATGACTGCCCATTTACTTCTGGTGCTTTGTAGAGCTCTCACGGAGACCAGTATTTTTCCACGCCAGAAAGATATATAAGTCGAGAAGCAGTGCGTTACAGACCGCCCAATATGGGCAGAGTCGAGCTGCCTTCCTTTTTTTTAACTTTAGAAAGCAATAGGAGCTGAGTCTTAATCCACATGAATCGAATGGGCAGCAAAAAGACCAGCCTCAATGCTGCGACGGTGAGCGAAAAAAAGAAGGAACGTGCGGCAAAAGAAGGCTCCCTTAAATTGGTAGTGTTGCTTTATAAATTGCTGTTATGCTTATTTTTTATGCTAATAGGTAAATATCAAAGGAAGAGGCACTGTGTCAGTAGGGATAGAAGTCGCACTCTCCGAGCGGGCCTAATTAACTGCAAGTCTACACTACACGGTACGAACAGGGAGTGATACTCGCTGTGCGAGTGAGTGCACGTTTAACATTTTCTCTGCAACCGATCTGGCACCATTTCATTATTTCATTTTTTCTTCTGATTTCAATGTATATTTGTTTATTCTTTGATTTTTTTCGGGGTAAGGAATAAAAATGGTCACACGTTTTAGGCGGGTCCAACCGTAACCAGTTTTCCCTATTTGAATTGCTAATATTGTAGCGTTTAATTTAACTGAAAGCACCCAGAATTAGTTTTTAACTCGAGAGCGAAACAGATGCTTCTTCAAGCACACGCATGGGTGGAGAAAAAGCCTGTCTTCTTACATTGGTAGCAAGAAAGGCGTATATGTTTTCCGGTTTGTAGTATTTACGCGCCAAAGTGACTGAGGTTATGAGGGACGCCGTACTGGAGAGTGATGGAAAATTTCGACCGCCTGAAATTTCTTTAGGTACGCTGACATCGCACAACACAGTGGCTTTTAGCATTTCGCCTCAATCGAAATGCATCCGTAGTAGCTTGGATCAAAACCGCGCCTTTCGGGTCAGCAGCCGAGTACCGTAACCAACTGCCGGCAATTGCCGGAGCAATTGCCGCAAGGGTAACCCCACTAGTAGCTTGCAACAACCTTAACCTCATGGACGTTGAGTAGGAAGACTTCATGACTTTTTAGCCCTACTTCGATAGCCTTGGTGTCATATGCACTTTCTTAGATTACGACCACTGCACCAGCTTTGGCGGATTCCAACAGCATTAGCTGATTTCCTTTGAGGAAGGCGACTGTCGCCTTCATGTGGTCTTTTCCCTGGGGCCCGAGACGGTGCCTTCAGCGTGTTTTATTGCTTCATCGGTGGCTGTCTCCCGAGCCTGAACTGAGATGCGGTTATTGACAGACCTTAGGATCGCAGGGTGCTCGACCGGTTGGATTCTGGGCTCGATAGGAAATATTGGACCTTTTTTTAACGTCTATCTAATTCCGTCAGTTAACACCGCTCCTGGAAGGTTGCTGGAGCATTCCGGTGGCCAATTTGTTTTTCATCATCCTCAGCAAAGAGCAATATAAGACGCTCCAAAGAGAGTCGCCATTCTTCTCGGCTAGGTCGAAGAATTGCTTGGGAATAAGCTTCGTACTACCGGGCTCCAGTGTCATTTTACATGTAGCCTCTATATGATGCCGGAAGAGCCTCAGCTGTCTCCAGGCCTCCATGCGCAAAATGTTTTGCAGTCTTCTAGCTATCTTTTCTAGCGGATTGCAATTTACAGTGAGCGAAATCCTAGCTCACGGACGTCATTAGTGAAGAAGTTCAACAGGTATTGGCCGTTCCTCTGGCAACGACTACAACCCTTGAACGTCAAGCCATGACATGCGCCGCCGCGGCTCCGAGCCCAAGATCCCACGCCAGCCCTCGACGAGACTTATGCACCGTCAGTACTACGCCCAACTCCGGCTCACCCACCCTATACATGACGATCAAGCCCCCGAAAAGCGACGCCTGCAGGACTTGCAACAACCATACACTCTGCTTACACTGCGGTGAGGCCGGCCACGTCTTTCAAATATGCCCATACATGCGGATGGAAATACGTGGGTTCTATTCCGAGGAACCGCTACTACGTCCTGGACAACGACTCCCTGAGTTCGAACACTACCTGTGGGAGCTGTTCATTTCTTCTTGGGAACTAGTGAGCCTTATAAAAGTTTCTTTCTTAAACCTTTTGGTTACTTATGAACTGGCGCACTGCCGCTTACGTAACAACAGGAATTCTACAGCAAGGTTCCATCAGTTTCAGGTGGTCGACATTTTCTTCAATCAAATTATCAACATGACCTGAAACCGTTACTGTGCTAGCATCGCGTGTTGGCTTGTTTGAACTTGTCTTGCAGCGGTGTGGCGGAGCCCACAGAAGTCCCTCATTCAAATATTCTGTTTGTGTAAGAAAGTTCCCATAAACACCAAGTGTGCCTAGTTAGTCACTTTGAGCTCGTACTTGGCGAACCAGAGGCACTTGCACATGCTGCACATTCGTGAACTTTGCGTCGAAGTGGCGTCTGAC
The DNA here is from genome assembly GCF_052857255.1 of Amblyomma americanum. Lineage (NCBI taxonomy): Eukaryota > Metazoa > Arthropoda > Arachnida > Ixodida > Ixodidae > Amblyomma > Amblyomma americanum. The sequence continues at coordinate 46,382,740 of NC_135502.1, forward strand.
GTTCTGGTATTCCGGCCATGCTACATGCAATGATGCTGGGCGGATGCGTTCGTGGCCGGCGGTTTCTACCTGCGTCAGAATGTGCTGTTACTGCCACGACATTTGGCGCTTAATCTGTGCTATTGGTCCTTTTTTCACTTTCCACTCAGCCGCCTTTCCCACAGTCTTTGGGCGTCGTTTGTCGGCGCTGCGTTCTTCCACCGCTGTCCATTTCAAACCCTTTGCGAGAGTGGCCTCCACTTCGTTTATTGGTTGGCTTCTGGCACCTTCCACTCGGCTTCTTTTTGGCCGCGGCGTGCCTCTGCCTTTCTGCTTCTCAAAGGACTGAAGCCACCTGCCTCCTTGACCCCGTATAAGGGTAGCGCAGCTGCTGGGTATAGTGTTACAAGCAGGATATAGCTCCTTAAAACCTGTTAACGGTTGCGCCTTATGTTCCCATTCACGTGGTAAAGTTAGTTAAAAATTAACAACAGAGCACCCTTAAGGCATTGAGACCTAGGAAGAGCTTGTGCAGGATATGGTTATTACAGAAATAGAGAGTGGTGTCCACGACAAATGCGAAATAGCAACTTCTATCGGTGTTTGTAAATATGTCGGTGTGTGTTAATAGGGATGCACCATTGAACCCGGGCTAAAGTTGTATGCTAGCAAGCAGGCATTGAAACTAACATCGAAGCCGCCACCCGCGGTCTACTGCTCAGTTGCCTGGGCAGTCATGTGGCCCAGCGTGCAGCTAGAAAAATCAATCCGATTTTTTTGCCGGTTGCCTTACGACGCTCCTGTTTCCACAAAAAAAAAGGGAAGCTTGGAACGCATCTTACTGAGGCACATTGGAGTGGCAAAGGCATGGGAGTGGCAAAGGCCACTCCCGTGTCTCTCCAATTAACCCTGTCCTTTGCCAGCTGCGTCGTTATATCTCCGCAAACTTGTCACTGGGGGATTACTAAGGCACCTCGACAATTATTAGATGCAATTTCAATGATTATCATGCACGTTTCGGCAGTTCATTCAAGGCCGGGGTGGTTTACAATCAAGAATATTTTGTACTTTTTTATTTAATTTTTCAGTTACGACGGAAACGTTACAAACATGATCTGAAATGTGTTAAGATTGGTGTGTGTACGTTCCACAAGAATACTACCGAGCACACATGAGCTCTTACAACTTTTTCACCCATACACTGTGAAATACTAAAATATTCAGTACGTGCATGACGGTTTGTTGCAAAATCAAGCGTTTTTTGTCATTTACCCGGCATTTTTTCATGAAGCGTGCCTCGTAAACAAAGAAATCTTTTGCTACCATGTATTGACTGTAGAACGTTTTCGCAAATGTACTTAAATACACACACTGCGATCAGTGCCTTGTACACGTGGTGGGACCCCTTTTGAGCAATGCTCTGTAGGTTAATAACTATCGGCCACAACAACAGACCTATCAGCGCCCGTTATTTACTATGCTTTCAAGCTTGTAGTGTAATAACTGCACAGGGAAGTTTTGGTTGCACTCTCCGAATATTTTTCTAGCCATGGGAATAATTAATGTTGTCTCAACATTCGCAGTTACATTCGATTGGTTGCGTTTATTTTACGTCATTTCTTTTCGCTGCCTATAACGTGCTTTGTTTCACTCTCTGTATTGCTTGAGCCGCTACAATTGTTCCTTCACATAGCGCCCAGAAAGAAGCCAGTCAAGCTCATCAGAGCTTTTTCTTCTAGAACTCTCTTACCTTTTTTTGAAGAGATTCATTGATTGATTGATTGACTTGATTGACTGACTTGATTGATTGAAAATTTAATGATTGACTGATTGAGGTATTGAAAGAAAGATGGCGTACAGTGACTTGTAGCAATTAGTAATCTTAAAGTTTCCAGCATCCTTATTTTTCGAGCACGTTCATAGCTAGCATTACGGAATACCTCGACAATAACCAAAAAAAGGGATGAATTGTCGGCGGCTTTAAAGTATTTCTTTGTTCCAAACTTTCGAAAGCAACGGATGATTGCGCGCGGTGTCGGTTGCATAATTGATCAAACACTGCTCTCTATTTGCTAGTTGCTTTATTTTGACCAGGCGAGCCTCTAAATATCACCAGATTCTAATCAGACACAAATGGAACGAGAAGTGGGCATGGCGGGTACTTTAGATGCAAATTATTTGCGACGGCGCCGGGCAGTTCCTTTATTTCATACTTTTTGTTGAACTCACTCTGCCGCGTTTCAGACAAGGCGTAAGCATGAAAGAGGATAAGTTTGCGTCGGGTCACCTTTGGAATGAAGCTTTTAACTAAGCCTTTGTGTTTAGGTTCAAATAATCTGGCTTCGGAGCTTACAGATTGCCTGTCACAAAACGTGTCATATAATCTGTATTAATGTGCGCTCTTCTTTTAAGCAGTGCATCAGAACGATGTCAGCCCGGTGTCAGTCCAGTTCCTCAGAACGGTGTATTAAAATACGCATGACCACGCAGTGCCTGTGAAAAGTACGAATGCTTGAACTTAGTTCTTTGTAAATTAAACTTTATGGGAGGATCATTCTGTTCACGCCTTGAGAAAAAGACTACAGCAAGTGCTGCTCACCCGCAGCCCAGGTGGTGGAGAGAATGCCACGTTGGGCGTGCGTCAGGGAGTGTCTCGATTTGATGGATATCGCTTTGCTCTTCATGCAGGCGTGCGGCTTTCCAAGAGCGTTAGAAAAGGCCCAAATTCGTTGAGACACAGCGGCAATGACGATCGCGTTTTCAAAATTAAAAAAAACTGATATGGTTGCTACTAACGGCAGGCTACAAATCTCAGATAGCAAGGTGGCGCTTATAGGTAAGAGTTAAAAAGTGAACTATTAGAATTTAGCTATTGATATTGACTTTACTGCCGAACATGATTGGCCTGTTTTTTAGTGTTCGCCAAAAATGGCAGTACTATGCCGCAGATAGATTCTTTTAGCGAGAAAAACCATATTTTTAAAAACTAGTCGCGCGGTTCCCTGAAACACCCTCTTTATTAAAATGCCAGGTGAAGCAGACCGCTGTACAATTGAATGCAATTAAGAACTTCAAAACGCTGCAGTTAGTGCCGTCTCGCTGTAAAATTTACAGTGTACTGGAAATGCAACACGCCCTTCCAGAATGAAGACATTTGTCATCCTTGGAACGAACGCACGCATAGTGAACGCCATGTCCACCCACATTATCTTTGTAATTCCACCTGCATGAGATGGTTAATGAGAGTTTAACATCCCAAAGCGACCCTAGCTTTGAGGGACGCCGTAGTGAAGGGATCCGGAAAATTTGACCACCTGTGGTTCTTTAACATGCGCTGACATCGCACAGTACATGGGCCTCTAGAATTTCGCCTCCATCGAAATTCCGCCGCCGCGGCCGGGATCGAACCCGCGTGTTTCTGGTCAGCAACCAAGCGCCATAACCACTGAGCCACCAAGGCGGCTTCCATGTGCATGAGAAACGCTGAATCTAGGCAGAATCCGGCATTATTTTCTTTTATAGCCGGCTTGCCCTGAGACAGTTCTACAGCCAAGCTTTGCGTATGCGCTGGCAGCAGAATTCTTACCTTCGTTGGAACTCAGTGCCGGGGGTACCCGCCGGTGGTACAATGGGTACAAGCTTCCGCTTGCCTGGTGCTCGGCTTTAACAGGGTGAAATGCTTCGGAAATGGGTCTTTGACTCCACCTTGAGCAAAACGAAAATATCTTGTTCCACGGTGCCCTTTGGCCGTCGACGCCATTGCGCCGTAAAAAATTACTGTCATCAACTTTTGATTGTCTCTTAGTGTGACGGTTGTTGTTCGTTCGCTCTGGCATATCAAATGCCCACACGGTTTCGTTCAGTCTGCTGTACGTGAATTCGAGCTTTTTAATGCGATTGCAGATCGAACCGAAGAGAGCTTCGTCCGTTGAGAGAATGTGTTGTACAAGTAGGTTTCCTTACCCCTAAAAAAGACTGCGGCGCCCAGTTTACAAAGACACTTATGCCGCTGAATATTTCATATGCTTTCATATGCGGGGAAACAAAAACAATTAATATCACGGGTTGCTGCTTGCTGCTCTCCACCGCATTCTTCACGTCTGCTGCGCGCAGGCTTCCACAGGCTGCACCGTCTTTTGTTTGCTTTTTTGCACTTTCTCAGTATCCTTGATAGTGAAGAAACAATAGTAGAGCTTTGCAGCGAGCAATAAATTGATTATCTTTTTTTAGATAACGCAGAACACCAAGATGCGGTGTTTTGCTTCATGTGTAGCCCAGCCTAGTGCGTGAGGCCCCAAACTGCTTAAATTTGTATATGCTGAGGCCAACAATGAGTTGGCGCACCTAAACATTTAGGTTAATCCAGTACGTTAGGTCGCTTGAGCTGCACGCTACCGAAAAGTGCGGCCAGCAGAAGTTGATGGCGATTTGACCATAATCTCGATCACCAAGCCTTATTTCTGAACTTTTATCTGCTTCACAATAAAAAAAAAAACACCAATATCTTGAGCCATAATCTGGGTTGCAGTGAGGACGTAATAATTAATTACGAACAACCATCCAATTTATCTGATTATCAGTTGAAAATAAGAGTTTTATGATTATTAAGATCTCGCATTTTGCCCAGCCTCCCCAAATTCCGCACGTTATCCTACAAGTTGGCAATCTACCGTGGCTTGCAAATAAAGCTCGTCGCTTGTGTTCTGCTGTAGCCTGGAGCTGCAGATATGTGAACTGAAACTTCTAACAGGCTTCCAATACGGCGTCCCTCAGGCTATGAGGGACGCCGTAGTCGAGGGCTCCAAGAATTTCGACCACCGGTACTTTTTTGGCGCGCCCTGACTGAGTACAGCACAGTCGCTTTCTTTTCTACATTCAGGAGTCATTGTGGTACAGATGTAAAGCGTTGGTCTTATTCTTCTGCCATCGTATGTCGTTATCTAACGATGTTTACCTTTCGTCGGATATATCTCTTTTATTTCTCTTGCCTTCTATAAAATGCTTTTAATTCCAATTATCGCTGAATCGTTTTCGATATAGTCATCGAATTGTGGCAATGTTAGGGATCAAATTTTCAGCCGAATGATGTTCATCTGAAAAAATGTCTGCTAGTTATAATCGAAACTATCCCGACGAAAACCAAGCAGCGGCGGCGTGAATTACTCACGTGTCTGTTCTGACCTTTCCATTTAGTGTACTCTAAACGCTCTGAAGTCTGGCACATTCAAATCTTGTCGATTTTCCACTCACTATTTGATTTTGACAATATGTATCCTGACAACAAGTGTAACGCACACTTGACCTCAAGCAACGAGCTCTGTTTTATCATACTGTGCCCCACGTGAACTATCATACAAATCCACAAATCGACACGCAGTCGTATGGCATCTTCGTGGTGGGTATGGGCCTTGATGGCGAACGCAACGAAGACATCCGGTTCTCGTCTGTGCAGCTGTAGCTGTACTGCTGTTTTCAAACTTGGGTTAAACAGCTACCAAAACCACCGAGGCTGCTACCAGATGTCACAGTCATCAGTCAAATGCGGCAAGGTCTCAGAAGCCTTTTAAATCACTGCTAGGGGGAGTATAGTGAACGCGTACACAAGAAGCACCTAAATTCAGAGCTGTTAATGCGCAAATAAGTAACTTTTTTCTTGAGTGGAACCGCCCAGAAGTTAAGAAACGTGTCGGATGAAGCAAAAAGTGTTTCATGTTTTAAAATAATCAGCAGCACAGTAATTATGCGCTCTTCCCTTCAGTAAGAAATCTAGCAAGACCAAGATGCTCTACGATACTTTTTCTTAACGATTTACGGCTGTCTTTATGTTGGTTGTTCCTTTAGGTTTTTGGCTATAATTTGGGAGCATTCTCAAAAATGTGGCGCGAACGGGACCAAACCATACAAGCTGCCTGCCAGAAATGCCCTGCGTAGCATACGCTTAGCGTAAGAAAAATCCTTCCCACACGGTCCAGGATCGAGCGGTGCTGTCTTCTCGTCTCCAAGTGTTCCCGATGCTATAAAATGTAGCAAGGGCGCACACACGAAGGATACAAGGCATGTTTACGGACAAAGGCGTATGCCTTATCTCGACCCCGCACTCCGGAAATTGCGTTCAGCCCCCATGCTCCCTGTCCGCGAGGATTGCGATCCGTCAGCCCTCCACAGAATGCCATCGGGTGCGGGATAGTTTGGGTTGTCACTCGGTTGCTAGATATTTAGGAGAGAAAATAACTTTGCCACGTCCTGTTATGCATCAGTTCTCATTCTCTCAGAACAGGCCTTGTTTGATGTCTGTCAGTACGTTCGCTGTCGAGGCTTCCAATGAAAGGCACAGCGTTAATGGGAATGTGGGGACAGTGGTCAAGTTCACTAGTTTTTCAACCTCGTGGCGCATGACAAGAAGTTAACTTTTTTTTTCTGAAAAAAAAGGGCGACGGTAGTTAATATTCAATCTGATAATCTCAGTATTTCTGCATTATAGCGTTCAAGCGCTCAGGCAACGTGTATTTAAGTGTGGACGCACAGTCCGTTTACTAATGAAAGTCATTAGAAAAATGCTTTTGGAAGAGCGGAATCTTCAAAAATCGAAGTTTATCGTGTACCAAGGCGTTAAAGTTTAGCCGCTTCCATAGATGACCTCCGTTTAAACATTTAAATGTTGTGGAAGAAGTGTTAGGCGAGGTATCGCGAATCCGTTGCCTTTGAAGTGCGCTGGAAAACACGTAGAATGTCAACGGACTGAAAAAAAAAAACAGGCCGTGATCTCCAATAATAGTTATATCTAAAAAAGAAATTTCTCCCATTGAATTGCCTTAGGCCTGATGCTTAACGGCGCTTGCTTGCAGCTTTTCCAAAATTCTATGTAATGGTAATAAAATTTCGAAGCCCTTTATGTTTTCCTCTTAAGACATGGGCATTAAGTAATGGAAAGAGAAAGGAGAAACGGTACGTAAATGACTATTAAAAGTGCAGCATTCGTTAGAAAAAAGGCACTTTGATTATAATCCGTAATATTGATCGTTATTAACTGAAACGAGAGGAACAACTTCAGGCAGACAGGGAACTGGTCACGCAAAGTAAATGTTAGATTGCTTATTGCCGATTGCAACAAGCAGATGTTTCCAAACGGCGAGAGATATGGCCGAAATTTTTTGAGCCACAGAGGCGATGGTTACTGCGTTTTTAAATTTCTAAAAACTGATATGGCTATTGCTAACAGCCGGCTACAACTTTCTAATTGCGATAACGGGCCTATTTGTATTAGTTAAAATTTAACTATTAAAATTTAGTCCACCACTTTACTAGAAAACATGATGGGCCAGCATTTTGACTTGCGCCAAAAAGGATATTACTATGCCGCAAAAAGTTTCTCTTTACCTCAAAACCCCCTTTCTTTAAATTTAGTGGTGGGCTTCCCTGAAACAATAGGTATATAGGTGTATATTATATAGGTTGCGAAAAGCGAGGAAATGAAGTCCTTGGCTGCTAAACAGGTATATCGCCAAGTTTGCGTTTCGTGGAAGCAAGCATTTTTATTTCACTCGATGTTTCGATCAATGGACCGATCCTATATTTATATACATATATCGACGAGTTTCCAAGCTGTCGAATTTATGCAGAAAAGACGCTAACGAAGAGGCAATAAGCGATCATTGCTGCTGGAATGTGCAAACACGAGCAAATAAGCGGTTTTCGGCACTAGGTTTCCTAGGTACCGAAACGCAGCCAGTGTCAAGCCTCTTCGGTAGGCCTAGCAGAGCAAACGGAGGAGAAAGCGGGAAGACACAGATGGTTTCCGCATTGCATGCATCTTTTTAATGCATACAGGTTTATACAATGTCACCTCAGACACTTCCTATCCTCAAGGCCACACCACGACAACATTCACGTGTTCTTTGAGAACGCTGATTCGAAAGGCGCAATTAAGGCCTTGATGTGGTTGCACGCTGTCCCTTTGAACGAAACCTCAGGCTGCCCTAAACGCTGCACGCAGCCACAGTGGACGATTTGTAATTGTGTGTTTCAGAAACACCCGAGGTAAACAATTAGCACAAGTACGCTGTAAGTGGAAGCACGCTGGTTTCATCATAGATGCACAAGGGGATGCAGTAGTAAAAGAAACACAGTATTTAGATTGGAGTGTGCGAACGCGTGGTCTTTTAAACCTCAACGGGAATTTACTGGGCTTATTGCTTCCCTATCATTTAGGTAGTTTCCCATCTCTGTTAATGTAGGCGGCCCGCATTGATTGGCTACTTCCATCTCATCGTTTATTATTAACTTTCGGGTGACGAAAAAAGGAACGGAAAGCGAAACACGGTTAGTTGCGATTCGCTTGCGTACATAAAAGATTTACTATTCCGCACACAACAGTCGTTAATCTGGGGCTTATATGCCCACTGCAGCGGCCTACTCTATCATGACCCGACACAAAAACTCATGGCACGCAGAACTGAGCTGTGGTCCGCCCATTCATCGCAGGTGATAGGCTAAGAAAAAAACGCACACCCGACAAGACTTGAGGAAACAAAATTGTACACCATAGTTTGAAAAACAGCATAGAAAAAGCGTTTTCATTCCGGTTCTAATGGCAGCAGCTCCTTCCATTCATTTTTTCACCTGCGCTCTTTGCCACGCTTTCTTACGTCTGCACTTCTTCAATGATTGGCAGCTATTGCCATAAAAGATGCTGCAAAAGGAATAGGTTTTAGAGGATGTGCCGAATGTAAGTCACGCGTTACACGCACGCACGTACAAATACATACGCACGCACACAGACGCACTCGCTTAAACGCGTGCACATACGCACACACGAGATCCCCTGAGTTTTATTGACAAAACCAGGTGCAGCGGTTAAAAAGAAAACAAAGATGACGTTCTTCGTTCAACTTTCTAATTTATGGAAACGATTTTGAACTTTTCGTGGCAGTGGCTCTCTCTAGTGCTGGTGTTTAAAAGTGCACCGAAGAAGTTTGATAACAAGGGGACTTTATAGCGGCCTTCATAATCAGTCGTCATTTACATTCTGAGAAGGATAATGACCTCACCAGTTTTAGCCGAACCATTTCATGTCTTATCTGTGAAAGCTATGACAATAAAAGATGCAGGTGAGTTCGCATAACCAGCGGTTGCTTTCCTTCACTTGTATTTTATTCCTTTATTTCTTTGTTTCAATTGATTTTGTTCCTTCTTTCTTTCTCTGCAATTGTTTAGGGTTTAGGGGGTTTAACGTCCCGAAGCGGCTCAGGCTATGAGAGACGTCGTAGTGAAGGGCTCCGGAAATTTCGACCACCTGGTGTTCTTTAACGTGCACTGACATCGCACAGTACAGGGGCCTCTAGAATTTCGCCTCCATCGAAATTCGACCGCCGAGGTCGGGATTGAACCCGCCTCTTTCGGGCCAGCAGCCGAGCGCCGTAACACACACACACACACACACACACACACACACACACACACACACACACACACACACACACACACACACACACACACACACACACACACACACACACACGCACACGCACACGCACACGCACACGCACACGCACACGCACACGCACACACACACACACACACACACACACACACACACACACACACACACACACACACACACACGCACACACGCACGCACGCACGCACGCACGCACGCACACACACACACACACACACACACACACACACACACACACACACACACACACACACACACGCACGCACACACACACACACACACACACACACACACACACACACACACACACACACACACACACACACACACACACGCGCACACACACACACACACACACACACGCACACACGCACACACGCACGCACACACGCACACACGCACACACGCACACACGCACGCACGCACGCACGCACGCACATGCACAGGCACAGGCACAAAAACGAGTTTAGCACCCTCATAAATGAAACTTGACCAACGAGCCTAGCTATCAAACCGATTTCGAGTAAAGTTCGGACTATCGACCATGCTCTCAAGTTCCAGTGTGGGACACAGCAGATAAAAAGCTGCTCATTAGGTGGCTGCTCCACAGCAATGATCTCATCTTCCGTTCTCACCCCTCCTTCTCGCCCGGGCACCACCTTCACTATAGCATCTCATCTTTCGCTTGTATGCGTATGAATCGGGGTTGTGTTTCCCCTGTGTGCCTTCTCCTTGCCGCGACAAGGTTCCTTCGGGCACAGTGCTTCCATCGTACGTAGTCCCTTCCTGTCGGGACAAAATTTCTCATCATACGTTTCACGCTGTCTCGCAAGGTTTTTTATTTTTTCATGTTTGGCCTGTATTCGTCTATATTGATCCTACACCCCTAAGAGCCCTCTACCAGAGCCGCCTTCCAGCACGCCACTGTGACCCGGGCGTCGCGTTTACCGTGGTGCCAGGATATTTGTCTCAGCGCGCCTGGCGTGTTTCCTTCCGGCGTCTCGAGGGATTTCAATTGCACCCTTCTCTTTTTTTTTGATGACCGCTTCACGCTGCTGATCTTGCTAAGCTTGCGAAGAACGTTCCTAATTAGGAGGAGCCATTTCTGTCGCGGTGGGTTCCAGGTAAATCCTCTTGATGTACTTTTCTTCGGTGCAGGTTATGACTGCATGCTCAGATTTATGTTATAATGGAGCATGGTACCAGCGCAAGAGACAAGGAAAAAGGAAGAAACAAACAACCAACTAGCCCAGCTGTCGACCGTTAGCGTCAGATTGCTGATAACGAAAGGCGAATGTGGAAGAGAAGACCACAAACCCGTAGGCGCCGAAGAAAACTATAAGTTCTTACTTTCGCTTAACCATCGGTATCATGGCAGGTATATTAATTTTACAGCGGATTTAATTTAAAACTTTTCTTGGGTGCTGTACATTCCAGGTATCGCACAAGCAAAGCTACCGTAAGTTTCGGTGATTTTAGTGCACGAAAGAACAATTATCGAGATTAACGAGTGTTCCTGCTCCTGAAAGACTCGGGTTCGATCCCGGCCGCGGTGTTCAAAGTTCGATGGAGGCAAATTTCTAGAGGCCCGTGTACTGTGCGATATCAGTTCACGAACCCCAGGTGGTCGAAATTTCCTGCGCCCTTCACTACGATGTCTCTCATAGTCTCAGTCGCTTTGGGAACTTAAGCCCCATAGACCATAAACCATAAACCATAAGCCATAAACCATAAACCAAACCTTCGACAGGAAGGGCGAAAGCTAGAGGAGCTTTCTGGCGCCATGTATGTTGTTGTTGTTGTCGTTTGCCTCACCGCAATTCGACAAAAAGTGACTCTGTATTTTGCTTCATTGTTATTGTTTTCTTTTTTCGGCGGCAAAAGCATACGAATTCTAAGCTATAGCGCTAAGCAGTGCGATTGTGTGTGCTGCGCTGCCGTTCCGCTAGCGCTAGCGCAGCTACTTTACCGCGCACTCTGAAACAGCACATCCATTTTGCCAGAACACGGCAGCAGTTGTGCCTTAAGCTCCAAGCTTTTGCTTTCATCTTTCTCTCTCTCTTTTTTTATGACCTATGTAGATGTCCATTAAGAGTTCGAGTTCTCCTCTTGCATAGGACCAGCAGAGAACGCGTGCTCAGCATCGGCTGCACATACTCAGCTTATGCCGCGAGCAACAATTACAATGGAGGAAAAGCAGGCCGAGTGCTCTTCAGATTTCAATGCTATCACATTTTCAGCATGTACGGTCAATAGAATTCCTCTAAAGTTATTTGATTCGTACTTCCGCATACAGTGCCAAGCGTGACATTTTTCTCATTATCGGGTGCTAAATGTATTCCTGCCGGATCAGTGACAATAGAGCCTGGCGAAAAGTGTCTGTTCTTTTCTTTAATCAATGCGAGAAAATTTCTCGCTGGAATTAAATTTTCTTGTTGGCAAACTTTTTCTAAAAAATATTCAACCAAGACCTGATCATAGAGCGGGAAAGCTGCTCAAATCAGCTCTACGCTGACTCGGCGAAGTAATTTTTTAACTCCTACAATTCTCCACCATCATAAGCACTAACGAGTATTGCAAAATATTGCAAAATAGGCGCTAAGAAGGTTTGATAACATGGCGCAGAGTTACAAAAATATATTCTTTCTACATGAGAACAAAGCTCCTTGATAAAAGTTTCTTCTACACCGAGGTTGCAATATGCTTATTAAACAAGCGAGCGCATGCGGCTCGAAGTCGAAGGCCCGTTGACTCTCCCGAAGTACCTTACCTACTACGGTGCGATCGTCAAACCACAGCCCTTCCGACCTCGTCGTATTTTTTGCTATCACTGCCACAAAGAAGGACATATGCAAAATACCTGCCCTAATCCAGCAGCTGTGGCCGACATGAATGAACCAACAGCTCATTGTGCCCTGTGCAAATCGCCGGACCATGACATTCGCTCCCCCGCTTGTCCAAAGAAGAAGCAAGCGAAGAAGTTTCACAAGTCGCCTGCAAAAATGGATGTCCCTACAAGTAATCGCTTTGCAGCTCTCGCATGTGACGACAACGACTTCCCTGAACTTCCTTTATCTGAGCCTGCTGCTCACCATACGTCTCCTCGCCAGCGTACATATGCACAAGCGGCTCACCTTCCCGGATCAAATGGTACGCCCAAACGTCCAGTGCATCCATCACATGTGGATACTACAGATGAAGACACAGCTTTAGACAATGCAATCGCGGAGGCTCGCCGCCGGCTAGACGAACTCACCCAGCGCCGGGAACAGCGTCGTTCTCAATCCTCTCGAAGAATTCTCATAACTCGGGAGCAATCATCAGAGGAATCACCTAGGGTAAGCACTGGCCCACAATTAGGTGCCGACCTCCTGTTAGCCGTGACTACCCCGACAGTGGACAAGATATTAGCGCTGATGAAGCAGGTGACATCCCTCATCGTGGAAGCTCTTCGGCCTCGTCATGGATAGCGCATCATCATCGGTGGTGGTGCAGTGGAACTGTCGAGGTTTCGCTAATAAGGCCTCTGAAGTGAACATCCGCCTTCGCGACGGAAAGCTGAGGGCATGGGCGTTCCTACTGCAAGAGCATAATGCACTCCCACGCCTTTCAGGTTTCTGCGCATACCATTCACCATCTATCCCTGATCGCCGTTGCACCGCCTCCTCCCTCAGCCCAGGTAAATCTGCAATTTATATTCACAGTTCAGTTCCGCACACACCGCTCGACCTTTCACGGTGGTGTAACACACGTCAAGAGGTTGTCGCCCTTGTCGTAAAACCTGCACGCACACCCCTTATTCTAGTTTCTTTTTATAGTCGTCCTGGCTCCGCATCTCCCAATCTGGGATGGGTTCGTTTTCTACGTTCTACCAACTCGGGTATCCCTATTCTAGTTGGCGGTGACTTCAACGGCGCACACACTGCGTGGGGTTACCCATCGGATTCCTCAAGGGGTTCACACATCCAAGGGAGCTTTTCAGATCATTCCTTTCAACTTTTAAACCACCCGAATACTTCTACCCGCCCACGAGGTGGCCCGTATTCACCTGATTTGACTTGGTGGTTAGGCCCCGGTAACCCTCGTTGGGCTGTTGATTCTGATACTTGGGGTAGCGATCACAGCCCTATTTTTATCTCCCTCACGCCCACGCGTCTACGGAAAATACGCCGCACTGTACGAATAACATCATGGGATTCTGTACGCGCAGACAATCATTTATCTACATTCAACCCCTCTTCAGCATTGTCTACTCTATCTGATGTTCTCGCTACTCACACTATTACCACTACTGTAAATGAAGATGACCCAAACCCGGACATACATCTCTTGAATCTGTGGGCTCTTCGTCGCCAGGCGGATCTTTACGCTACTCGTCACCCCGATGACCCTTCGGCTCTTCCTACTCTTCACCGCGCTACCGCACGGGCGCGGCGCTATGCAAAGCGGCTAGGCAGGCAACGCTGGGCTGCATGGTGTGCCCGCCTGTCCTCTACGCAGGGCAATCGACATCTTTGGAGAGTGTTTCACGCCATGGAGCGCCCTTCTCAGGTTGCAGATTACACAGAGAGCATTCGCCTCGCGCTAAATGTGGATGAGGACACATTTGCACAACAAGCGGCCCGTCAATTTTTTCCAAACCATGAGTGCACCGCTACGTCTCCACCTGACTTATCGGTAACAGAGCCCCCCGATGGGATTACTTCTGACCTCACCATGGCAGAGCTGCTGGCCTCCATTGACCGTTTAAAAACTACTACTACTCCCGGGCACGACAGCATACCTAACTCCTTATTCCGTAACTTGGAAGGGAGGGCTTTGGAAACCCTACTTGATACTTTTAACGAAGTGTGGCTTTCTGGCATCATGCCGGGAGACTGGAAGCATTCTATTGTGGTTCCAATCCCCAAGTCAGGTCAGCCTCCAGTATCTCTCTCGGCCCTTCGTCCAATTTCCCTTACCCCTACCATCTGCAAGCTTTATGAAAACATTCTAGCCGCACGCTTATCATGGTGGCTGGAATCCCATGATTGTTACCCAGATTCCCAAATTGGTTTCCGCCCACATATTGGAACGGAGGACGGCCTTGCTACTTTGGCTGCTGACGTGCTTGACCACTCTCCACAGAGTCACCTTGTACGAACCGTAATCGCTACAGACATAACAAAGGCATATGATAACATCCTTCACTCTGCCATTCTTGCCTCCCTTCAAACTCTTGGTCTCCCTCACCGGTTCCTCCTCTCCATTCACGCCTTTTTAGCAAATCGAACCTTCAGCGTGCGTGTCCACGGAAAGCCCTTTGGTAATTTCACTTCCAATAGAGGAGTGCCGCAGGGCTCCGTTCTCGCCCCCACATTATTTAATGTGGCTTTAATTCCTCTGGTTCGAGCCCTAGAGACCATCCCTTCTATCCGCGTGCTTGCATATGCCGATGATATCACCTTGTGGTGCTGTCATCCAGATGCGTCTATTCATCAGTCGGTCCTTCAACACGCGCTGAATGTATTGACATCTCGCCTCCCACCTTTGGGTCTAACACTCTCTCCTACTAAATCATGTTTCATTCGAATTGGAAATAAAGCCGCCTTACGGAAAGCTCCCCCTTTAAATTTTACGGTACATAATTCTCTGATTCCTCAGGTAGAAACTGTTCGTATTCTTGGTCTTCTCCTCCATACATCTGGGACTGGCACCCCGTGGCTGACAGCCACCCGTAAATCGGCTCACGCTACTCTAGGTCTGATTCGTCGCATAGCTATGCGCTCTGGTGGCGCACGTGCTCATACGGCCCGCCAGCTTGTGCGCTCTATCCTTCAGCCACGGATAGTATATCAGGCTCAATTTCAACGTCTCACCCGCAGACAGTGGGACTCCCTTGAAGCTATCAATCGTGAGGCTATGCGCGTCATAACATATCTGCCTCGTTTAACACCCATCCCTGTGCTACAGGAGTTCGCCCAACTTAATACACTCAGTGAGATCATCGACCAACGGGTGGCAAATAGAGCTCGAAAACAGTCTCTCAAACTTCATCGTTTAAAGACACTTCCACCGTGGTCCTATTGCCAGCTCACTGAAAATCGCCCCACTGTTTCCCCGTCGGTATCAGCAGCGTATCTGCCTGAAGGGTGCATATTATACACGGATGCATCTCATTCTGCAGAGAGGGGAGTTACTGCTGTGTATAGTCCATCTCATCCGCATCTCAACTCTCGCGCGACGTATACTGCGGATACGTGCACTCCCCTGGCATTGGAACTTCAAGCCATTTACAATGCCATTGCTTCCCTTCCGCTCGTTCCAACATTCAATACAGTTCACATTTACACCGACTCCCGCGCCGCCCTTAAACAGCTGAAGGCTGTTCGACGAACGTTCCAGATTTCACAATCTATTCATGTGCTCTGCGCAAAGTATCCATGTCCTGTGCGCATACACTGGATTCGCGGCCATGCCCAGGATCCACATAACATTCAAGCGGATGCTATGACTCATCTTCATACATTAGACGATCCGCCACCTTCCACTCTTCCCCCAGATCCGTTCCTGTCCCACGTTTCCGATTCCGAAGTTCTGCGCCAGCGAACACGCGCTCTAATTCCTCCGTGTTCGCACCCTCTCCCCCGTAGTCTTACTCGGCAGGAGGAGGTATCCGTGCGCCGGATTCGGGCAGGGGCGGCTCTGACACCATCTGTCCGTCATCGGTGGCGTGCCAAAGATCTGCCACTACCTGACAGGTGCCCTCACTGTGGCGCTGCACCGGACATATGTGATGTGCGGCACTTGTTGTGGACGTGCCCAGCGACGGCTGCTATCAGAAAACGGCTCCTCAGGGAGGTTGGCCTGCGGTGGAACCGCGAAAGTGACTTCGTGAAGTGGACAATGGACAACCGTTTCATTAACAACCTCTGCGACTACCTCAGCGCAACGGTTCTTCACTCCTTCTTTTAACTTTCAATCCCGTGCATTCCTTCCCCCCTTTCCTTTTTCAACTTATGCCTCATGGCACACTTCTCGAATAAAAAAAAAAAGTCCTTTTTTCGCCCCTTCCTAATAATAATAATAATAATAATAATAATAATAATAATATTAATAATAATAATAATAATAATAATAATAATAATGATTGGATTTGGGGGAAAGGAAATGGCGCAGTATCTGTCTCATATATCGTTGGACACCTGAACTGCGACGTAAGGGAAGGGATAAAGGAGGGAGTGAAAGAACAAAGGAAGAAAGAGGTGCCGTAGTGGAGGGCACCGGAATAATTTAGACCACCTGGGGATCTTTAACGTGCACTGACATCGCACAGCACACGGGCGCCTTGGCGTTTTTTCTCCATAAAGACGCAGCCGCCGCGGTCGGGTTCGAACCCGGGAGCTCCGGATCAGTAGTCGAGCGCCCTAACCACTGGGCCACCGCGGCGGGTTCCCCTTCCTATAATAATAATTTGTTTTGGGGGAAAAGGAAATGGCGCAGTATCTGTCTCATATATCGTTGGACACCTGAACCGCGCCGTCAAGGAAGGGATAAAGGAGGGAGTGAAAGAAGAAAGGAAGAAGAGGTGCCGTAGTGGAGGGCTCTGGTGTAATTTCGACCACCAGGGGATCTTTAACGTGCACTGACATCGCACAGCACACGGGCGCCTTATCGTTTTTCCTCCATAAAAACGCAGCCGCCGCGGTCGGGTTCGAACCCGGCAACTCCGGATCAGTAGTCGAGCGCTCTAAGCACTGAGCCACCGCGGCGGGTAATCCTCTTCCTAGGATGAAACGGTTTTTCACACACGTAGAAGAGAACGAGCATCGTGTCTACTAACTTCACGCTCAGACGGTGATGCACGGCGCACAGGCCATTTTGAAACCAGATGCTACCAGAACACCAAAATGCTAGAGAGGTGAAGGTTTTTGTGAGTAGGTCAAAAAACCGTAAAAGTTTTGGCGCTCCTGCCGAAAAAAGGGTGACAGGCTGCATGTGGCTTGTTGCTCTTCAAATGAGCAATGCCCAGGAGGTTTCTTCTATAGAGAAGGCACTTAGTGTGATCGAATCGTTTATCAATAAGCCTGAATTACGAACACGCATGGCGCGAAATCACGAATTAACGTGATCTGCTGTTAAATCGGTCTCTCAGTGAACAGTCGCTTATTGAAAATGCTGCGAATGTACATATATAGAACTTGATCCTCCTGTCAAACCTATGTCCGATATTCTCGCGTCTATCCCTCTTTTCTTTTATGCGAAGCATACTAGCCGTACAACCGAGCTCTTCCTTGCTGCGTCGGGCGCGGCCGCGTAGCTACCGCTTGACCTACATCGGCGCACCACGTGATATGACGTCACAACAGCTGTGAAAGCTGGGGCTCAACTCGTGCGCTCGCTTGTGGACGCGCAGCCTCCGCCGGCGGCCTAACTCCCGCTCCTACCGCTAGGAGATACTGACATCACGCAATTGAATAAAAGGCGACGCACTCGTTGAGTCAGTTGAGCAGCGAGATATCGGCCAGGGAGAGGGCGGCTCGCCAGACCGCAAAGCGCAAGTTACAAAGAGTTACGGAAACGGGAGAAGAACGAGAAGTACGGCTTGCCAAGCGACGTATGCTTCGCATCCTAGGCTTAACCATAAGCTAAGCCAGGCCATTTTTCACTTCACATCGCCTGACACTTCATACCCCTCATTATCTCGTGTCAGAAAAAATAAAGCGCGAAATAAAACTCGAGCCAACTAGCAAGATCATGCAGTGCCAAATCCGAGGTAACAGCGACCACAGATCGCGTCCTTATTCAAGCAGACCCATCTGCTCCCACCACAGTGAACGCACAGGAAGCGCCGCCTTTCCTTTTCGGAGCTTTAGAGGTGCGTTTCGATCCGTGGCACGAGCGGGAAGCTCGCGTGCAAGTTCTCTTACACATGGTTTTACAAATCTGTCCCCATAGATATCCGCGGCTGGCGTAGAGGCAGCTGTAACTGATGGGCTGTCTGGGGCATGAACGCTGAACAAGCTGTTATTACTCCAGCTTATTCCGCTGGCACGCTCACTGGCGTGCTAATCCCGCCACCAGAATGGCCTCCTGGTACCTGTCCTCTCTTTTAAAGTGACTTTAGTGCGCCGCTTGTCGTGGACCCACATTTACAAGCTCAATAATGTATGCGTCCCAGTTATAGACCCGTTCAGGTCATGCGTAGCGCTCTCTTATATGGAGCAGCTTGTACGCTGCACGAAAGCTGGCGTACAAGGCAGGCCATGACGGCCTATTACAACTACCATCATTCAACTAAGTTACGAGGGTCAAAGTGAGTGAGCTTTTATGGGATAATTTATTTCTTACGCTTGCTACGGTGGACTGGAAAGAAATATGTGGTAGGGGGATGAAGGAAAGATTGAAAGGTTGCCTCACTATGGCGTTCGGGCTTGGATTGCTTGCGGGCAAACGAAACCACCGCAAAGACGGCAATGGAGACGAATAAAGATCTCACATACGCATACACACGCACACGCATGCGCACGCGCGCGCGGACAGACACACACAGACGCACAAACACACGGACGCACGCACGCATGCATGCATGCACACACACACCGAGACAGACGGAGAGATGGACAGAAACATGGGAGGCAGATACAGGTAGACACATAGACAGAGGTTGAAAAACAAAAAACAACATACAGACACAAACAAAGGCACACACCAGCACTGGACCCACAACTGATTTATTTTGGCCATATTTAGCGTACCTTATGAGCACTTTCCTGCGCATGCGCACACGGCATACACAGTTACGAAAGCGAAATATAAAAAAGCGAGAACACGTAGATTCATCAGCTTACATTGAAGGCGACGATTAAAAGTACACTATCTGTGATATTTACTGATGGGTCATGTATGCTGTGTGGTTGTTCCGCTTAATCAGGAAGACCTAAAGAAGTGGATATAGCATCGAGAAAGAGTACAGAAACCGCCGTCCCTGCCATCGCTTCGGCATTAGAGATTCCTGCAATGCGCGCCTTCCCTCTGAATATGTTTCACATCTGTTTCAATTGCCTCCTGTCTGAAGAGAGCAATGATAGTGGCGCCATTGCAGCCAGGTGACAGATCCATGAAATTTCCTCCTCTTTTTAACGCGAAAGCGTTAAGGAGCTCGTGTCGCAGAAAAGCCGGTGTCGTCGGCGGCGTTGGCCGTGAGCGAAAAATGGCGCATCTCGGTGGACACCTGAACCGCGCTCTTCCCTTACGGCCCGGTTCGGGTGTCCACCGAGATATTTGAGACAGGCGTCCTTTCCTTAAATTGTCCAACGGGCCACGCGTCGCGCCGAACGGGCGATGGCGTTCCGTGCACTCCTTGGCTAGTCTGCAACACGCTGTCCAGCTTAAGCCACCTTCAAATTTTTTTCTTCTTCTTAGCCGAGCGCTCTAACCACTGCTGAGCCACCGCGGCGAGTAATATTATTATTATTACTTCTTAGCAGCTTTCTGCTCGCATCGGCGCAGTCTTGAGTGTGGTGTTGCCACCACCCATACCGGCGCCTAAAAGGCATGGGTTTGAATCGCGCTCGAACTTTTTGCGGGGTCTGGATGGACGGCCGGAGTGACGTAAGGAAAAAAATGCGCGGATAAAATAGTCACAATAATTGGTTTTTGGGAAAAAGAAAGCGAAGAAATGGCACAATATCTGTCTCATATATCGGCGGACACCTGAACCGCGCCGTAAGGGAAGAGATAATGAAGGGAGTGAAAGAAGGAAGGCAGAAAGATGTGCCTTAGTGGAGGGCTCCGGAATAATTTAGACCACCTGGGGATCTTTAACGTGCACTGACATCGCACAGCACACGGGCGCCTTAGCGTTTTTTCTCCATAAAAACGCAGCCGCGACGGTCGGCGGGACGGAAAAATAGGCGTGAAGACATAGCCGGTAAATGCATTCCTGCATTAATATCTGTAGGCACCTCAGCGTTTTCCGTGGGAAATACCGGTATATCAACACTCATTGATTACTTTGGGCATGGTTCTTGAAATAATGCGCTGTCGTGCAATGCATTCAACCGTTTCAATGCAACCAGTTTCTGAACTACAACCGTGTCCAGTTCATCTTTCCTTTAAAGGAACATTTGCTCGGTAAGTTTTCGCTAGACAGCCTGTGTAGGCAGTTTCTGGTAATCCAACTCGGAATTTCGATTTGAACGAAACAGCAATCTAGCCGCAACCAGAGAATATTCTAAGAGCATCCGCGCCTTATTAGGTGTGTAGTCGCAGCAATGCGTAGGAGAATATAAAATAACGATAGGAGGAAGGGGAGGGTACAGCAACCACAATACTTGATGTGCTTACCAATGACTTGAAAAGATTCTAAGAGCACCTTTTCTTTCAGATTCCTTACCTTAGAAAATATTACACAGTTTCATAAGCGACATGGCTCAATCTTCCTTCATGAAAGAATAGGGCTAGTTAGCGCCTCATTTGATCTGTTATGGTCTTTGCCAGCGGAGCTCACGATAATCTGCTCGCTCACTGATTGCCTCACCTCTCCTTTATTTTATTTCTTTATATTGCTCGACATTAAAAATCTTTCCTTAGCACCGTTTCATCGGCCGCTGTATTGTTTTAAACCTCTGTTCAATGAATAAACGTACACACACATAGTCTCCGAAGAATATTTTAATTTACAGCGTTGCTTCCAGCTTCCTTTTTATTAAAGTAATATTTACCTTAATTAAAAAACTAAAGATTGGAAGCAATAGCGTTCAAGCTTTCTTGATTGTTCATGTTGTCTGGATTTTCTCCCAATTGACCATATACTGTACGGAAGATGATTATTTTCTCTTTCAAACTAAGGCAGCTACTGCTTTGTCTTCACTTCTGTAACATGTAAGGATTATTCAGATATGCACACAATTAACGGGAAAGATGTGTTTTTCTCTCCGTTCTGGATTTTTTTTTTCAATTCAGGAAGATCATCACCATCATGAGCCTGACTACACCCACTGCAGGGCAAAGGACTCTCCCTTTTCTCTACAGTTAACACTGTCCTCAACCGGGATAAATAAGCATTATATTCAACTTGTTACAATGATGATGAGTGTGAATGTTTTTGGTGCAAGGGCATCTGGATCCAAAGAGCGCCATGGCACAAGGTATTTTCTTCTCCTCAAGGTGGGGTCAAAGACCCATTTCTCAAGCATATAACCCCCAAAAAAGCCGAGCATCAAGCCAGGGGAAATCTTTTACCCGTTGTATCAACGGTGGGTACCCGACGGAACTGGGGATCGAAGGCCGCTTCTCCCGCATGCGGGAAGGATGCTCAAATTCCTGGGCCACCTCTGCGGTCAACGTCTTACAACGAAGTCCCCCTTCATTATTTAGCTTTAAAACAGCTGTTGTTTATGACATGCACCCTGCGCCAAAGGAAAGCATAAAACTAAATAAAGAACCGATATTATGGATATAATGTAGATCCTGATTACACACTGAGATAGATTTCTTGTAGGTGCTAAACAGTTGTTATGAGAAGCACTTTCAGCCCGTTTTACCCGAGAAGTCCCACTAGGTCTGAAGACTGCCTCTTGCGTGCAGCTTTACCCGTCTAAGGAAGCTCCTTCCACTCCCTAACACTTGGGAACAGCTCAAGACGTGACCGGCGAGCCAAGACTCAACTAGCGCCAACTTATCGCGGGAAGACATTGTATTTTTTGAAGCGCAGTGCATATGATGGTCGGGCTCTTGGTGAGAGCACCAGTACTCGAGCACAGCGCAGAAAAAAAAAACCGAAGCTGAAGTCAAAATATAAAATAAAGCGTGGACAATAAGTGTCGAGATTAAGCAACGCCAGAAACACGTTAGGAGGGGAAGGAATGGTTTGAACTCTCCTTTTTTTCCTCGCTTTCTGGCCTTTACAATTGCGTACTAAGTTAGCTTAGGGAAGGCATGCAGGAAACTTCATGTCCGAATTTCGCGTGATTATCTTTTCTTTTGTGGAGCCCCGAGTCCGAACCATCAGGAAAAATTTCTAAACAACTTTAATGAGGTCGGCAGTTCCTTATGAGCCATGCTTTCGAAAAGGAATGGTGCAGCTTTCTTTTGTCGAAGATGTCGGCTGAGTTTGAAACCGACATGGGCATTTTATTTTTGATGAAGTAAAGGGCAGCGATTTTTGCGTCTGGTAGATGCGACATTTTTCTTTCTTCGTTGTCACAATATACGCAACATAACTTTAATTTCTTTGAAAGTGATGATTGAAAAGGAAATAATTACGCGGGTGAAACCATTTCAGCCATATTGAAAGGTTCAAGACGTAAAACGAAAAAAATATACCCAACATTAACTTTTGTATTGGAGAGTACAAAGGAATGGAAAAACGCGCGTGCATGTCAAGTAGCATTTTTTTCCCGCCTAATGGGCTAAGATTATACTGTATCGATCACCTTCTTACACACCAAGTCTGCACTTTTGTCCTTAGCAACACTTTATCAGGCTAGGGGCAAGAAATAACGTTGCGCTGCATAACCGCGCACAACAATCGGAAATGCAGGGGCTTTTTTTCATGTGCACATGAAAGTGCGCATGGAGTTAATCCTGGGTCAGAAACATAACGAACCTTTTGACGGATTATCTTACTGGCTGGGAATTGAGAAAGCGCTATTGCGATATTCTGTCTAAACTTTTTTCTTGCTGAGAAGTACCGCGACTTGCATCATCGCAAAGACAGCAGACAAGCAGCTTAGACTGCTGCAGCTCTTGCACAACGAAAAAAAGTAGTCTGGGAACCGCTTTGGAGGAGCGAGGGCATTGATATCAGCTCAGTTTTGTAAAAAAGCTCTGCTAAAAAAATAAAAAAGCGAGAGAAAGAACACCAAGAGCGTCACCACCCAATTTAGATTAGCCATTTCCAGGAAGAAGGAAGAAGTCTAAGCAATGGGATAATACATACAGGTCGGGCCCGGAACTTCAAGCGAAATCGAAACAAAGGGACTGTTGACCGGCGTGCACGGTGCGATAGCCTTAATCCCTTCAAAGAGGCCAGTTCCAATTGAGCAGCGGAATCACTGGCTGAGCCTCCTGCAAAGAACATGGCGTCCAATTAGAAACGCAATAAACATGAAATGTCAAAAAGCAGTAGCCAATTAATTTCGGCTTTAGGCAGAGTCTTAATGAGCAGGGGCTTTTTTATTGGTTCTGCTATGCAACCGAGCACTTCCATGGTACAGTATTAGTTGTCCTAAACCTTTGACGTCAAAACGCTCTTGTTGGTGATAATGTTGAAGCTGGGGACGTAAGAACTTTAAAGCTGGAATAGAATTTTTTGTTCAACATAGTGTTTTGAAACTTGAATCTTAACTTGGGGACTCTTGTGCAAGCCTCATGGGCCTTGGGGTCGATTATGTTGTGTTCTGTTGTACTCTGGGCGCTTTCGAGCGCGTGTGCAAAACAGCTGTGTGTTCCGGGTAAGTCAATCTAGAGGCAGGGTGGTGTCATGTCTCAAATTGCCTTATGCAAACCTGACAGTGGGGCCTTAAAAAAACGCATACCTTGTGCCCTTTTGAACCAATAACATGTGACCATAATAGCGGAGGCTTCATTGGGCGACAGGGATGTGGTGGCTGTTTTTGTGAGCCTCTACTGAGCAACGCGCTACAGTGTTGTCCTCGCTTCATCGTTCTCGCTAAAGGAAGAACATTTTGAGGCACACTTCTTCTTTGGCAGGTTTCATACTTTCCTCCTTTGTTTCACAATCTTACAGCACAAGTTCACCGTAGACACTCACCATTGCTAGGTAAAACTAAGACAATGCACAGGAAACACTGTGGTGCCGCAAATGTAAGTCTCGAAGAGAAGAGAAAGATCGTATGCCTTGCATTTGGTGCAATGTTACAAACGTCCCGATGAGAGCCGACATTTCACGTTTTCACTAGTAAATATTTAAATATCTAGCATGTGTACTATCGGCAGCAAATGAAATGCGAACTGTGGAGCGCATGACCGAAGGTCCATTTTACGCCGTCTGCCTGTCGCCATGAGAGAGAGGTGCGCTCATCCGGTTGGCGATTGTTTGCTTCTGCTTTCTCCGATAGTAGTTTTCTCGCTTTGCCACTGAAACGCCAAATTTTTCGTGATGGTACGGCGGTAAAGCTTTACTCACTGCCAGAAACAAGCAATTTAGCGCCGGGCATGTTGGGCACGGTTCGGGACCCGATCGGTCTCTTTCACTGTTCAGGCCATAACCCTAAGCTGATAACAGCGTGATGATAGAAGCGAAATCAGAGCGCGGCAGGCTAGGAAGCTAAGAGCATCTAAGAGCGCTTGATTCATCCGCGCTGTGAACAGCCACTGCCGCTAGCGAAGCCGTGCTGCGCAAGCTGCGATCCGTGGAAAGTACGAATGTGGCGCTCCAGTGCCTAAGCGAGAAAACTAACGTCAAAGAAAACAGTCGCAAACTTATCGCAAACCGGATAAGTGCGTCTGTTTTTGATGACGACAAAGAGAAGGTGTAAACTGAATATTAGCACGCGTTCCGCTGTTCGCATTTCATTTGACACTAATAGTACATTCGCAGCGACCCACTGATCGATTTTGCAGCCCGTATGCAAAATACCGAGCACATTTAATTCAGTGAAATAAGTCGGAACAAAAGCGCCCTGATAGCGACTTGTATCTTAGATTGTCTTGACTATCTTTTGAGAATTTCACGTGGAGCTGGAACCGCAACTATTTTTTATTTGCTTTGTTGTTTTTCTTGTGCTGCTCTTTTTATGTTTGTCTTCCCTGCATAGCATGCTAACTGTATTTGCACACGGTTTTCGCACACGGTATTTGCACACGGGGGTTAGAAATCGCTGCATATAATTTCTTAAGAAATGATGCTTAAGAAGACTGATGCTGGCTTGCTTGTTTAGAGACAGAAGAGGGCAGAGTGGGTCAGGGTCATAAGAGGGTTAAGAATCCTAGCCGGAATCAAAGAAGAAGAAATGGCCTTGCGCAGGGCATGTGCTAGTTGAGTTGAGGTGAGGTGTTGAATGCTACAGGTGGGGTTAGCCTTGATTTATCTGCCGGCAATTGCTCCACCGTAGCGTCCCTTCTATATTAACAATGCCCTAAAGCCTGTCGCATCTACACCGCTATGCGCACAGTCTCTTATAATAGCACACATTCTCTCCCGCAGTCACCATCTATGCACACAATCAATCCACACAGTCCACATCACAGTTCACTCCAGAAGTCATCATCTATGCACATATTCAGTCACAGTAGAACATAGACCATTGTAGTGCCACAATCCATACACACATTCACTCACAGTATAACGTAGTCCACTCCGGAAGACACCATGGACACACAAATTCCATCACAGTAGGCCATAGTCCGTTTCTGCTGTCACGAATTAGAAACAAGACCAGGGCCCTGCAGAAATGTTAAAAGAAGGCGTGCAGCCTCCCTTCTGCATGTCTGGTTTCCACTCGGGTAGACAATCTCCTGAACTGTGCTGTGACGGGTTCCTGTCTTCCAGAGTACAACGTGGAAGGGCATGTGCTATACAAAGGCTAGGTAACTGATGGTCGTTAAATGTAGCGGACTGAAATCCGCGAGAAGGCAAGCACAGCAGGGGGCGCGAAAGAGAAGTGGGCAGAAACTACTTGCTGGTGGACGTTGAACCAAAGCGGCCAGTGAGCAGCACGCCAAAGCTACAGGGCTGCAGCTCTCTTTGGTAACCAACTCCAGAACAATCTTTTTGGAAACAAAAAAGTATCTGCTTGGTTACCCGCTGAAAATAATAGAAGAGTAGAGAAGCCTATGAGGCCTTCAGGAGGATCTGCAATTCACAAACAGAGAAATCTTGAACGACGTTTACTTTGCGTCCAAAGCGCTATAGAGCTTTAAGATTGCAAGAACCAAAATAAACTTAGTACATTTATTCCTTGATAAAGGTGGTTATAAATTTTCACTGGGATCAAATTATTCATCTACTTTTACGCTGCTTTCCCCTTCTGTCCAGCGGCAAAATTAGTTCTAGCAGTGATAGCCCAAGGAGTCAAATAACAAAAGCAAAACAGGCCTTATTGAGCAGCCGTCAAGGGTACTCCCCGACTTACATGTACAGCCTGCGTCACCCTTGTGCAGTGCGCTCGAGCGGTGTCCTCTCCTGCATATAAGTCGACACCTTGTCGTAGTGTCTAGCTTTTAAACACTACGCTTGCTTGAAAGTAGAGCCACATGAGCCTGCAAGCAAAGTGGGAACAAGTAATTTCCCAGCAAATCAAGGAGTCCTTTCTAATTTTACTTTTGAGTGCATGGTACAGACTGCTCAAGCGCTGTACACAAGGGTTACGCAGACTGTACGAAGTCCGGATTTCACCAATAGGCAGCGTAGGTTTCGAAAGGGCTGCCAGTATTGAAAGTAGTAAACGCAGGCTAACTCCTAGGACGGATGCAAATTCGCTCCACAGCGCACTGACAATTCTTACAGGTCTATGCGCATATCCTTAGCAGCGACATCGGTTGTTCGCTTGCTGATTCTCTTTTTTCACTTGAACTAGTAAAACATTTCTTATCACAGTCGTCAAAACACCCTTGTTTGTTTGGCGACGCGTATTTGTTCATTGAAATGTTCTAAGCTAGTGTGGAGACACCACTCGAGAGGACCGCACAAAAGGCATTGCCCCACGAAAGAGTATTCCTTCTACATTTCCTTCCAACACAGCAAGGGTTCAATGTTGTCCCACTTGAGTTTCCCTGTTGGCTGCTTCGTCCATATTAACGACGTGTTCCAAAAGCGCAAGTACTCATCAACGGGGTTATAAGTTCTACTGGGTGCGTAAACATTGGAGCAGCGCGCATACAAGCCATTTTCAGAATCCCTAGTGAACGATGGGCGTCCATCTGAATCCGAGGCCACTTTTTATTCGCACTTACCCGCAAAACCTAACTCGGTCTTCCAACCAGTCTTCTGCATAACGTAACGTAACCCTAATTAATGCAAAAAAATATAGCGCAATTCAGCCACCCATACACCGCAAGTAAACTCTGTTCCTCTCCCTTCCTCCTTAATGAAGAGTGCACAACTACATCCCAGAATGTTCTATGAGCTACTCGCTTTGCTTGCTTATCTAACCGACGTGTGCATAACAAACTGGGGATTCACATGCGCGTGTACAGCTAACGACCTTAACGAGATAACGGAGCTCACGCGATAATGAGGCTCAGATGGGAAAGCGTAACCACATGACAACACGAGATAGTCTTGCCAGGGGAGAATCAAATTGGGAAGAACAACACGAACCGAAATGCGAAAAGGAAGATGCCGGCAAAGAGGCACACATGCGATAAATTTTTCTGTGCTTCCTGAGCACGCGCAGCAAGCACGAATAAAAGACACCGTGGCCGCCATGAGGGGAAAAGTGCGGAAATCTTGTTTGCGTGTCTAATTGGAAGCCACGGCAATCAGGCTCATTACGGGGACCCCTATATTGAGAGTGACGGACAGCCTTGCACACAAAGAGATTAGAAGAAGATTATCGGTGCCATTACTTGCAGCCGCTGTGTATTGGCTGTCGCAGACAGGCAGGCAGATGTACAAAGGAATGAGGGTATAGAGAGGCGACAAGGCTCAGGGAAGCCAGCGCGCTAAAGTCGTCTTCCTTCTTCTCACCTTTTCTCGCGATTATTGTCAAGTTACCGCATTTTTTTGTTGAAAGGTGGTGCTCCTCGCCCTGAGAACAGCCAATAAGCACTGTTTATGCAACACAAAACACGTCCGTAAATTTGTGTTCTCTTTTCACCAATAAACTGAGATTGCAAAGCGCTGGTGTAGGAAATCGGTCAGGAAAGTAGTTATCTTTCGGTCGCTGAGTGTGAAAGTTTTTGCCTCCGACGAAGGCGGAAGCCGCGCGGCGTCGGTCTAGGACCGATTTCTGTCTCTGGAAAAATTCCGCGGTGAAAAACATGGCGGCGCCTTCCGAAGCACGACCGCTCGCTTCGGGACTGAATTCGTCGTTGCTGCCTTTCTCAGTGCGTTGATCGGCCATAAATGAAGCACCGGTCTTCCGTTTCGTGTTACCTCACCTGCAAGGAAGCGTATAAGCGACAATTTTGCTTTATGTTTTGTTTATAGCGACGATTCTGCCACAAGGCTTAAGAGGAGCATCTTTTTGTTGACAAAATTGGTTCACGTAATGAGAAGCAGATGGCGGCACAAGGCTGAGCTTATCATTGCGCGTCTGTTTACATTAGCCGAACTAAGGGAATCTGCCTGCGTTTAAGGTACGTAAGCGTGCATACGGTTATGGTACATCGACAGCGCCGATTATGCTCTTTTTTAGCCATATTTTTGTACGCCCCTAGTGGTGACGTGGTGGCCGGGAAGTGTGTGGAAAGGCGAGAAACAGCAGCTGTGCGGTGGTTCCGGCTCGCTCGGGTGTCAACAGATGAGAACAGGTCCTCGTTTCTCCGGCAAGTGAATTCGCCTTGCTGGCCGGATTTTTGGACAAGTGTGAACGCGCCCTGATTGTACATTGACTGCACAGAAAAGATGCATTCTTCAGTTCTACTTGCAGGGAGATTTTTCAAAGTATGCAGCAAAATTTTTCAGAGTACATTTTGGTCCCTTGTTAACACCCGTTGCTCACGGCATATTGGCCAGAATAACAATAAAGTTGATTTCCTAGCGTACTGCTTGCTTCACGTATTCGACTGAATGCGAATGTTCCTTGAGAAGAGATGTGGTTGCAGTGCCAGAGAGCACATTTTCTGCACCGATACCTGCGCTCCACTCGGGTTTTCTACTGCCCAGTGACGGTGGTCTTGCATGACTTTTAGTTTCAATGTAATTTTGGTCCCTTAAGCCTGGCGGAAGAATCGAAGCACAATGCCTTTGTAGTGGTAGTCTCGCATGTATCAACGTACGCTTTCATCGCACAGCAGCCAGTAGTTGTTTTCTGCCGACCATGGCAAATAATGTGAATTTGGCAATTTATGTCTCGAAGGAAGACATCATCGCAGCGAAAATGTTTCCGCTCACTTGATCTTTGCACTAGGGCAATTTAACTCCTTTCCACAATACTTCCGTGCAGATTTCTGAAAAATGGAAATTTCAGCGCATAATCTGTAAGCCAGACATCTCGAACTGAATTGAAATTAAGGTTCCCGGCCTCCAAACTGAGAGCCCGAAGCACCTTTGTACCCCAGCAACCGATTGCACTGCAGTATGGCACAAAAAGACGCGAGTTAATTTTCCGCTGATCAGGGCAAATACAAATCCAGGTAATACCTTCCCAAAGTTCGACGCCAGCTTATCTCTGCATTTAAGCGCGGTGAAAAAAATCGCAACAAAGAGTGGCAACTTTTGTCTCGGCATACAGGAGAAGCAAAATGTCCTCGATACCTCTTAACACTTTAAACTATAATGACGCAATTTAATCTTCGTGGCCTCAAAAAGGTTCTGGTCTGGCTCTAATGACATCGAGCAGGTCTGACGCCATGCTGCAAACAAGCAAAATCAGATATTAGCGGCAAGGACAGATGCGCTTTGAGCGAAGCCAGTAATCTGTGCGAGCCGCAGTTACTGGCGGCGCTTCGAGAGATTGAAAGAATGAATGAACTTAAACAAAAAAAACGCACTCTGGTTTCTTGATTATCGCCGCCGTACACTCGTTATACGCCATTGCTTCAAGTTAGCACCATGGCGCCGGCAGCGCCTGGAGGGCAACTGATCTGTTTGCGTCGCCGTGTGTTCGAATCCCGGTCGCAGCTATAACTGTCGGTTTTACGTTTTTTGTTCTGCTACCTCTCATTAAGACGAAAAAGGTGGAGTGTTTCAGATAAGTTCAGCTTCATTTTTTTCTGCAGGTCAAAGTTCATGTTCTCTCTCAAGCTCAGGGTTCACGTTGTTCTTCTCGTTCAGCTTCGAGCACTATTCGCCGAAGTTCGCGGAGAATTACACCTTCAACAAAATTTTATGCCTCTGATAATTGTATTGCCTCTTAGTTAATTTGTCTCCTCCATATATGATCATCGCATGAGAAACTATCACAGTATATTGTGCGATTGTTAAGTGATACTTTATATTTCTGTAGAGCTCGCGGTTTTCTGGTCTACGCTAGCAGTTTAATAATACGCTGTGCATTGCTTAGACTTGGCGTGAAAAAATCGTGGTGCAGTGAACCGCGCTTGCTTGGCGTTTCGGAACAAAATTTGTGCTGCTTCCGAACAAAGCGCCTCGAAAGATGTTGATTATTGCAAGTACCTTACAATTTCATCAAATACAGCGCCACAGCAATGTTGATTATATTCCATGTCTTGTTGTCGGAAGATGTTGAAAATTCCTCTGCTAGCATAACAAAAAGAGCCAATCACATAGAGCCAACCTAATTAGGCTCCGCATTTATATACCCAGATTTGGTTCGTTAATATTCTAATTATAGCGAAGCAGTCTTTGTGTCAAAAATTGTTTCTACCCGCCTTAAAAAAATAAAATTCATAGAAGCAGGGTGCTCAGTGGGTATCGGACGAGGAAAGAGGTCTCGTCTAGACATCAGGATTTCTCCTCCCAACTACATTTCGAGCTTTGTGGCGTGTCCTCAAGAAGTTGGAGTGGAAAACGTCTGTATATGTTTCCTTAGGTAATCGGAACGAATAACGTTTGTATACGTTTCCTTAGGAAATTTTAACAGAAAACACCTCTACCAGAAAAAGCTGCAACGCACCCAGGAATCAAACAAAACATTGTCACGATACGTTGGCAGGGCCTTTTCGCATGTCTCTGAACACCCCCTGCGTTATATATTTCGCTTCAGACGCCAGTACGCATTAAGAACTACTCAACATTTTGTTTTCTCAACCGATCGGTAGCTGTGCTCTATTTGTTGACGCCAGTACTCGAGGAACGCTGAGCTCATCGCGTCATAATTTTTTTGAAGACACTGGGAAGCAAAGCAGTGGCCTGTGATAACATCACGTCTAGGCTGTAGCAATATAAAGTTGTTCTCTCCTTCCCAGTCTGCGTATGGCGGGGTGATCGTAATGACTATTTTTTCTTCAAGATGTTTGATTTCCATGGTAGAAAGAAGCTTACGCAGGCATAAAAAAAATGCGTATTCGGGAAGTATGTGAGAGTAAAAAAAAACAATACATAGAGCATACTTCCAAGGGGAGAGAAAATGCGCGTTTCTACGCGTTTTTGCTCCAGTTTTAAGACTGGGTAAATGCTGGACATTTCCATCTTTTTCGGTTGTTGCTGAATAACTGTACGTGGCGTCGTTGCATTGGGAAGTGGTAGTGCGGCACCTTCCACGACGAAGCAAATGTTTTCGCAGTGCCTGCAGTAATGCAGTTCATAAAGATGTGAGGAAAAAACAATTATATTCTAGCCCACCTGTAGGGGCCCCTGGTCGTTTCGTCCACGTCTTCAGTGCACCGGTTGAGCTCTGGGAGCACAAGGTTAAGGGTGATTCTTCAAATCGTATGTATCTGTATACACTCTTAAAAATAATTTGTGGTCTCTATTCGAAGAAATTAGCCACGGCCGAATGTGGAGGCGCCTACATCAATTTAAATACGTTCACTATACTTCTCACTAGATATGTGCCCCATCTGTTAAAAGGAAACAGCAAGTAGAGGTTTGCTTCAAAGTCGTGCAGAGGGCTCTTGCGGCATTTGTGAATGATATAACCCTGGCAGGGTAGACGTAAATACTTAATGCCGCCTTCAATAAATTTGGAATGATGGCGATGCATAAGTCTACACAGCATGACCGAAGAACTAACCCCCTGGGCTGTACATTTTTGACAGAGGTTGTGCCTGGTTGGATAACATATCGCAGCGAGTTCTGTATCAAGATGGTAACGCTTTCATTGTCTCTCCTTGCACTATTTCGCCTCGACACAAGTTAAAACAAAGAGGTCTCACAAGCCATCTCCGCTTAAAAAGTGCCTAACGAAAAAAGGCAGTGAAAACACATTGGTATGCAAAGAACAAAAACAATTGGAAACGAAATCAAAGCTCGAAAAAGGCGGTAGGGTTGTAATCAGCTATCCACACCGTTGGCCCCGTTTATCCATTCCATCATAGACGACAATTTTCGTGACGCAATGTGGCAGCTTCGTTAAACTCCGCAGGCAATCCTGGAAGCTACCGCCTTAGTCATGGCCCATCGTTTCCGCTGCATGCGTCGTTATCATTTTCAAGGAACGTAACCATTTTTTTTTGCAGTGTTCTTACTTTTTCAAAATGAAGTTGTCCGCAGTGCAGAATGCAGAGCAGCTAGAGTCCGTCGTTTCTTTGGAGCCAGTTTCTTTTATTTATTTTTACCGCATCTTTTAAACTTTCCTTTATCTCTGTTAGCTTTCTTTGAATTTGAAGTTTCCAACAAACTTGACGCCCATTTGCATTTTTACCTCTCCCATAAGAAACTGTATGCTCCCATTGACCAAGAGTCAAGTTCAAGCAAGAAAAAGGAAACGCAACTAACAATTCTCGCCGCATTTTTTGCTGGTAATTTTTGTTCATCCGAATATATTTTCTTTTGTTTCTTTAATACTCATAAAAAAGTTACTGTGCAAGCTTCTCTTCTAGTATGTAAGCTCCCATGCTGGCCGTAGATTTCAGCGCAGCAATGTTCTTAGCCGTAATTGTGTTGTCGTCGCAGTCTGTGCATTATTCTGACTTTCACAAAATTCATTCCTTTTTTTGTGAGGGAGAGAGGCTGCGCAAAAATAATGATGAGAGTTGCTTGCTGATGCGTTACAATAATAAACGTTTCGGAAGGCTAAACGTAAGCCTGTCTTCCACTGTTATTTTTTCTAAACTCTCCTTAGAGACCAGTATAAACAAGGCCTCTAAATTTCCTTTAAAAAGTGAACGTCCGTCTACTCAACGCCACTCAGGCACTAGCAGTTGCTCCCAAGTGGCTTTACTTCTGTCTCTTTCTCTGGTGCAGTTTTTTTCTGCCACCAACTGCGGCGTGCGTGAGGCAAAAATGAAATGTGCCGCGAACAAAACAGCCCGTGTGGCGTCCCAATGCAACCAAACACTATGAAACTGAATTGCTACGAGCCAGAATCTTCGTATAAAGCCTGCAGCGTAATACGCAAGTTACGAAAAATATAACAGAGCAAGTATCTTGCCACTAAAACCTATATTAAATGTGACTTCCTGCGGTTGTAGTGTTGAAATCTGGGTCAGTTGGTACATGTTAGGAGTAAAACCAGTCAAAAGACGGAACACAGCGAAGAGACGAGGCACACACACGACGACTGGACTAGCAACTGTGCTTTATAGAAGAAAACAGTCTCCCACGAAAAGTGGCAAAGTTTGCGCAGCTCAGTTAACAACAATCTACATCTAAAGATAAGCTGTGATCTAACGCCGTTGCGAAAGGATGCTAAGTTCCTTCTGCATGAGGTAGATAGAAGGACTGCTGATACAATCAGCTCCTTAAATACTAATGAGGAACGCTTCGAGGATTTCGCGCTCAACTTTTCCCTTGCCTCTGCCGACAATACTAACATTAGAAAACAGCGGGTAGCAACCGCATTCCCGGCAATGTCGAGGCAAGTTAGCGCCGTGAGTTCCCGGGTTCGAACCCGACCGCGGCGGCTGCGTTTTTATGGAGGAAAAAACGCTAAGGCGCCCGTGTGCTGTGCGATGTCAGTGCACATTAAAGATCCCCAGGTGGTCGAAATTATTCCGGAGCCCTCCACTACGGCACCTCTCTCTTTCTTTCTTCTTTCACTCCCTCCTTTATTCTTTCCTTACGGCGTGGTTCAGGTGTCCAACGATATATGAGACAGATACTGCGCCATTTCCTTTCCCCCCAAAACCAATTATTATTATTATTATTCCTCATTAGTATTGAAGGAGATGATTGTATCAGCAGTCCTTCTATCTACCTCTTGCAGAAGGAACTTAGCTTTCTTTCGCAACGGCGTTAGATCACAGCTTATCTTTAGATGTAGATTGTTGTTAACTGAGCTGCGCAAACTTTGCCACTTTTCGTGGGAGACTGTTTTTTTCTAACAAGCACAGTTGCTAGTCCAGTCGTCGTGTGTGTGCCTCGTCTCTTCGCTGTGTCCCGTCTTTTGACTGGTTTTATTCCTGCTGTTTTTCTTGCCAAGGTTGAGGGGTTTTAATGCCATTATAATTGCGAGAGCTTGCTCGACAGTGAAATAATAATAATAATAATAATAATAATAATAATAATAATAATAATAATAATAATAATAATAATAATAATAATAATAATAATAATAATAATAATAATAATAATAGGTTTTGGGGGAAAGGAAACGGCGCAGTATATGTCTCATTTATCGTTGGACACCCGAACCGCGCCGTAAGGGAAGGGATAAAGGAGGGAGTGAAAGAAGAAAGGAAGAAGGAGGTGCCGTAGTGGAGGGCTCCGGAATAATTTCGACCACCTGGGGATCTTTAACGTGCACTGACATCGCACAGCACACGGGCGCCTTAGCGTTTTTCCTAAATAAAAACGCAGCCGCCGCGGTCGGGTTCGAACCCGGGAATTCCGGATCAGTAGTCGAGCGCTCTAACCACTGAGCCACCGCGGCGGGGCCCGCGCCGTAAGGGAAGGAATAAAGGAGGGAGTGAAAGAAGAAAGGAAGAAAGAGGTGCCGTAGTGGAGGGCTCCGGAATAATTTCGACCACCTGGGGATCTTTAACGTGCACTGACATCGCACAGCACACGGGCGCCATAGCGTTTTTCCTCCATAAAAACGCAGCCGCCGCGGTCGGGTTCAAACCCGGGAGCTCTGGATCAGCAGTCGAGCGCCCTAACCACTGAGCCACCGCGGCGGGTCTTGACGGTGAAAGCCAACTGCGTTTTCAGCACTGAGTAAAACGATCTTTAAAATATTGATAAACCGCAGACCGGCGGCAGGAAGCACACCTTTTGCTTTTCCAGTGATGAGAAAGAAAATTCAGCCAACTATCGGACTAGCAGCGATAGCTACTGGTTGCTTGGTACAGCAGCAACAAGAGCACCTATGGTGGGTGCTGTCATGCTTTTAAAGACTCATGGGTATAATTAACGAAGAACACAATTTCCAGCTATCACAGTTTTCTGTCAGACACTAGTTTAATCCCATTTTCGACTGACAAAAGTTGTTTTTTTTTGGTATTATCAATTTATTAAACTGGCTTTTTTGCGGAACTACACAAGTGTAGTTTTGTTTATCAGACCTGGGCTTGAAGAAATAGGAGGTAGCCACGTGTGATTGCTGTTTGTTTCCTTGTTACAGGGTTAAAACCAACTAAATATATCATTGTTGGTGTAAATATTGGGCAACTTGCAACACCTGTTCTCTTTCATTCATATCCTAATCGATAGCAGTTTTTAAAAATTGCGTCCCAAAAAAATATTTTGCTCGCTGCTCCAACATCCTCCTCTTGCTGGAAACTGCAGATCGCAGAAACAATGGCATCCTCCGCCTAAGCACATCGGAAAGTGAACTTTGTTCCACGTATTAACACAATGTGTCAGCATAATGCAATCTCCTGAGACACACTGTCGATTTAGGTCACGAAGAGCCCGCTCTTCGCAAGCGGTGGCACTGGTTGCAGTCGCTATGAAAGCGGCGTGGTGGCTTCAGCGCGGCGGTGTGCCTGCGGCTCGCGACATGCCCGCCAGGCGGCCAAGCCTCTTCGGCGCTGTCGGTCCAGGAGAGAGCAATCATTCGGGTCCGCACCAGCCGCGCAGTGACGTCAGGCTCTTCGCTGGGTCGGCGCGATTTTTGAAATTGCTGGCCGGCATTGATGGCTTATTTCGCGTTAGCCGCGAATCTACTCTTGTGTGCTCGCGGCTTCCGGCAGTAACAGCTAGTGAGCTTTTCTCACCATTTTTCCTAGACGTGTTTGCAGTTTTGCTCCTGCAACCGCAGTTAACCACGGTGGCTGCCGACAAGCACAAACGTAGTGATTATCTGTGCGGTCCGCTTGATGAGGAAAGCAGCGGTTGTGAACGCGACACAGCCAAAGACGATAGATGTTAGTGCAATGAAAACGCTCCCTCTAGTCTGTTCTTGCTTTCCTAATGAATGGGGCTGGAAGTTCCGGCGCGTTCAGGCAAGTCTTTCTTTGTTGGGCGGGCCTCTTAACGTCTCCCGCTGATTTCGCCGCTTCTCGTGCTGTTGAACTGGCCCTCTTATCTTTGGCTTTTGTGACACGCTTGGCTGTTTAGGTCGCACTCTCACCTTCGCAAGAAGCTACATAAAGCTGTCGTTGCTGCCATAGGCGAGCCTTCCTATCTTTTTACTCATCCAGATTTGATTTACGGCCAAGGGGCTACACTGTTACTGTTGGGCACTTGAACGAGAGGAACAAATGGGTGGAGGAAAGATGACGACTTCTAGAATGAATTCGGGGCAAGGGCTGCAGGAGCCGCAGGTGGAGGGAAGCGTACAATGTAGAAGGCATTTGGGGATTGAAAAGTGTGATCCGGTATAAGTAGTGCACGTAATGCAGTAAGGCTAATATTTTTCGGTCTAATGAAGAATGAAGAAGTGTACAGCGATGATGGCAGAGGTTTAGGTGTCGGGAAACTAAGCCGCTCGTCTTGCGCAGGTGTTGGTTGGAATACCACTCGGGGCGCTGGGACCCGAAAGTTGATTTCCTACTATATATTAATTCTGCGAAAAATTTTCGAAAGTTTCGTAGGTTTCGTGCATCCGCTTCGGAGCGATTAACCATGGCTTCGCTAAGGGGGCAGACTGGGCATGTTGGTGATTCATAATGGAAATGTACAGCGCAAATACAGACAAGGACACAAGAAAGAATGACATGGAACACACGAACGCTGACTTGCAACAGGTTTATTTCGAAATTCGGTGAATGATTTCCTGGTTTTGCTATAAATACTGGTCCGAATTTCGAAATAAACCTGTTGCAAGTCAGCGCTCGTGTGTTCCATGTCATTCTTTCTTGTGTCCTTGTCTGTATTTGCGCTGTACATTTCCATCATGGCTTCGCGGTGATCTCCTGGGTGTCCAACAAATGATATCCAATAGCATTTCTCAATAAATAACGTTCTGATACCGTGCTTCTGGAAAAGTTAACACTTAGGGAGAGCGCAATGGCGCTTTTATCACCATTCTAGCAGTCGCATAAACCGCTAAGGGCGTGAACTGTTCCCCTGATCGACCAGAGTTTGGCAGACCGCGCTCGCGGAATTGAATCTACATGTTCGGGTTCTCGCGGGATGCACTCCAACATAGAGGTGTATGCAGCGAAAAGGACAGAAAAAAGGCTGGTGGCATGGCAGCGCCCGGCTATCGTCTAACGTGAAATTCTCATCGAAATCATGTGCGGGAGGTGTTTTTTATCTTCTCTGTTGCAAAGTTTTTCTTGCCATAAATCGCACACGGGTTAACGAGACAGTTCATGTCGTTTGCCTTTCTCGGATCGTCCGCCGCGGGAAACGCTGACCGAATCTTCAAATAGGTCAGCCAGACGTAGTTGGCCGCATGCTTCCTAGAGAACGTAATTCAGCTACTGCAATGACGAATTGGGCGCTGCTGGTGTCATTTTCCTCTGACATTTAAGCGTTTTGCATACATAGAGAGGCTAAGTATACGAAGTAAAAAACAGCTCTTGTAGCTTACCTTTCCGTTCATGCACACTTATTCGAACATTGAAAAATATTAGTTTTTTTTTCTCCAGAAATGCGAACCGTGCGTGGCATGAATTTAGAGGTGAAGGGCTTTGGGAGGAGACATTTCGAGTGGAATTTGTTTAACTGGTTTCGTTATTTTCATTCAGTTGTTTATTTCAGCAGCTATCCAGAACCTGACTGAGCAAGCAGTGAGTCGTAGCAGTCTAATTTTGGTGCAATGTGGCCACTGTCTTTCACTCGGCCACTTTTTGGAAGTCGACACCCGGAAGTTAACAACAGCGGAAGTATGGAAGGAATGCTTCGTTATTGCGCCACTGTTTCTTTCGCCTTCTTAAATGATGGACATGACCGGGAGTATGCGAAAGTTCTCCTGCCACATTTCATGCAGAGCACCGACGCATCAAACTCCCATGAAAGAAGGAAGTTTGAGGGAGATTTTGTGTAGCTCAGGGTAAACTGTTCTTGCAAACGTACCATTACTCCAATAGAAAGTGTGCCGCCTTCAAAATGCAGTAATCTAACAGAAGGGCTCATATGTGGGTGTTGCAACTGAATAAATTATATTCAGAAGAAGAGTTATTAAGCAAAAAAGAAATCGGGTACGAATCCAGCTGGTACGAAAGAGCTCCGAGTTGTATGCGAAATTATGATCAATTGACACTTTAGCTGTGACGCTGGCCATTCATTTCCGCACAAATCGTGTCATAAAATATCTATAGCAATAGTTTCGGTGAATGAAAGATAAAAGAATATGCGTACTATGACGTCTTACTCTGCAAGTCGATATGTTTTAAATATTTTTCTCTTTTTAGTTTTGTTTTCGCACATTTCTGCTCATTTCACAGTCACTGAAGCTCTGAGCAAAATATTACGTGTCTTCACGGGTCAGAATTCATTACACCTATGGAGACTCATTTATACCTGTTGTTTAAACTTTAGGCAAACACTTATTAAGGCATGCTTGTACAAGGAGTTCCCAAAGATTTTTTTTCACAAATACTATGCGTACAATCTTAGCTGGAGGCTAATTGCAAACAATTCGAGATTTATATATATATATATATATATATATATACATACATACATACATACATATATCCTCTTGCAGTATCTATTCGGTCAGGGTTTCGAAGTAGCAAAAATTTCCAACTGCACAACACTCAAAAACACTTGAAAGAAACCGCACCAGGACATTCTCTAAGCCTAAGGAAGAGTGCTTTGATTGCTTTGTTCTTGGACAAATTTAATGCGGTTCATAGTTACAAAGAACTAGATAACAGCCTTATATATTACCTCGAGTTCTTTCAGACAATAATTAGTCAATTAGCGCGTTAGTCCTAATCCTCTCAGAGAGGGTAGCTCTCGCACATACACTCGCTCCAAAATGAGATACATCCAACAGCCTTCCGCTTCTCATGCTTCTTTACACAAGAAAATCCTTTTAAGGGAACTACATTTCCCGGCCGGATAATAGAAGCGGTTTTAAATTAGCACTTCACCGAAGAGCTCAGTGTCATTCGTCGTGGTATCAGCATCACTTAGTGCGTCGCTTTAGATGTTATTGATGTATCTCATGGAGAAAGCACTTTCTTCAGCTGTCGAATCTCTTAATAGAGCCTGGGAAGCAATGTTAGAACAATTTTTTTTAGAGTACATTTTTTATTCATTTCTTTCAACCTAGATTAAATTTTGGCACTGCCGTCATTTTGATTTATGACGCTCTTCACCATGGTATTGTGGAAGGAAATGCCCGTTCTCTATATGCCAAATGTCGATCATTAGATAAGAAAATTGCAGGGTAAGAAATAGGAGAGAAAGCAGTGAGACATATTTTACTTATGGTACGAGAATTATGCATTGAAAACTTTTAAAGCACTTCGGGTGCATAATTAAAAAAATTGGGCCCTTGAAGTCGCATTTGTTTCAGCTCGCCATACGCAGGACACTTTTCATGGCTAAAGGGCAACATTAAAAAAGAATGCAATCAATAAAAGAAAACAGACATCAAATATCGCTGTGCGAATCTGCATTGCATATACTGAAGAAGTATTCGTAAAAGATATACACATCGATATATCTGAGACCGCCAATCCCTGCTTTATTTTCCTGTAGGGACAAACCGTGATCGGTTAAAGTCAGAGAATGCGGTCATAGCATTTCTTCAGTTCTTGCTCTTTGCCTCGTATGCTATTCTTGAGTTCTGTTAACAA
This sequence comes from Amblyomma americanum, assembly GCF_052857255.1. NCBI lineage: Eukaryota > Metazoa > Arthropoda > Arachnida > Ixodida > Ixodidae > Amblyomma > Amblyomma americanum. Next base: position 46,422,992 of record NC_135502.1, read on the forward strand.
AAAGAAGCCGCCCAGGCTTTTTTTTTTTTGTCTAGGCAGCGAGATTTCTTCTTTGATCATTTTTCCTCCTTCACCTTCACTTTTCGCTTTGGTAAAGGTCACAGGAAAAAAAAAAGTGGTAGCGTTTGACAGTTATTAAATCCAGTAGACGTGAGAAAGCATGTGTTTACCCGGGTTGACTCATGGTTCTGCTTTTCTGGGCCGTCAGTACAACTGGCGACCACATTAGTTCGATAGCAGTATTAATAATCGATAACGACGATGTGCATTGAACCGCGCGAAAGTGTGTCTCAGTTGCACGTGAGGGGTGATCGGCTTCGGCGATAGCATAGTGCTCTCGTGCAGTGAACAGCGAAGCTGAACCTGTCACGTAATTGGTTCCAATCTCCGTCGCAGTAATAATTATTTCATTTGTTTTTTTTATAATTTGGCCAAGGTCACCTTCAAGGTCAAGCTTCACGCAAACTCTAGGAGCCGGTTAGACCTTGCGAAGTAGTTCTTTCCCTCAAAAACCACTAAATCGATTCTTTCCATGTCGCAAAAAAAAAAAAAACAACTGAATCACACTTAGCAAGCGCAGTAAATCGATTTTATAAACATTAAAAATGGGCCAAGTCGGTTTGTATCAACAGAGAAAAGAAAACCGCACAGCCGTAGGGAGCACCGGAAAAATCTGCGAAAGCAGGTCATATTTGGCATTTTATTATTCAAGACTAAATGTCTCTGAGTTGGAAAGAGGGCGATCCATTCTGGGTGGCAGAAATTACTTTATTGTTCTCACCTTTGAAATTCTACTTTATTGTTCTGTACTTTGAAAGTCTATCTAAGAAAAGTATATTTGCTTCAACTATCGCAGGCGTGTAGCTAGTGACCCGTAGCCAAAGTTGTTCAGAAGCACGCGTCATCAAGCCTACCCCAATTCTTCGCTTGTGCAGCCCTTCTAATGGACGCTGTCCCATGGACTATAGGGTCGACAGAATATGCATGCCCTTGCGTTTGCTAGCAGCGTGACATCGCAAGGAGCTGGCAGGTGGCAGGGCTTTAGCCACTGTTAACCGTATTACGACCATGAATTTATTACAGTCACTTCAAGCCGCAAGCTTGCGATTCGAAGACTCGGGCTATGAGGGATGCCGTAGTGGAGGATTCCGGGTAATTTCAACCACCTGGGATTCGTTAACGTGCGCTGACATCGTACAGTGCACGGGCCTCTAGCGTTTTGCCTCCATCGAAACGCGACCGTAAGGGCAGAATCGAACCCGCGTCTTTCGGGTGAGCATTCAAGCACCATAACCACTGAGCCATCGTGGTGGCCCGCAAGCGTTATGCCTTCCGTTGAGACACATTTACCACTTAGTTCTTGAATTGCATCGTGCAAGAGACCTTAATGAATTAGTTTTTTTTTGGTCGGATTATTTTCACTACACGGAAAAAAATTACAACTGAGCAAAAAAGTACAACTGCAGCAAAAAAGAAGTTCAGTGCAAGTTTCCGCATAGCTTGGATATGATGTACAAAAAAAAAACTACGACGGGCGTATGCATCTGCTGAAGGGGCTGATGTATCAACGACCGCCCACTAGGGCATACACTGTTGTGAAATTTCTTTATGGTTCTATTATAGGGTTTCACGTCCCTTAGTGACGCAGGCTATGAGGGACGCTGGAAGACTCCGCTAATTTCGACCACCTGGAGTTCTTTAACGTGCACTGACATCGCACAATAGACGAGTCTCTAGCATTTCGCCTCCATCAAAATGCGACATCCTACAGAGTTTACTGTCTTCTGGCCATTATTTGTCTTTAGGGTGCAGGAATTCTTTTCCTCAACGCGTTTTTCCGTCCTGCTACGAGCGCGCTTTTTCTACTTTATGTACCACCCACCTCAATACCTTTGCAGGGTGGTGTTATGAGATATAATTAATAAAAAGGTCAGTGCTTGCTTATATTGAAGATAATCTTAGAGTGTCAAACGCCGAGCGTCAATTACTTTTGAATTACAATGTGGACAGTGCATAGCAGCTGATGTAATGTTTATTCTTTTTTATTGCGCATAGGATGGTATAATTCTGGACACCTTCCCCGCTTAAACGCTCGAATGTAGTTACAGTATAGCGCCAGGAATATTGAACTCAGAACGTGAGAAATCTGTTTGAAAGTATAGAAACATCTGTCAGCGAGTTTGGCCCTTCCTGACAGATGAACATCTTAATAGTTGTATATGCAAAAAAAAGGCTGTGGTATTGTTGTTTCTTCTGATTTGCTCAGTATTTTTTCTTTCACAGAATGTTGCTTGCACATAGAGAACAGTTTGACTTGACACTCTATTCGACCTCGTGCGGAGATGCTGTGTGTTGTATGGCCAGACAACCTAAACTGATATATGAGCGCGAGTGGAAATAAATGACATTTTGGCATTAAACATGCACCTTCGCGCTGATATGAAGAAAGGCAACAGACAGCGGAACCAAGGTACATAGGAGAATGCTTCTTTCCTTTTAATTTGCGGTGCTGGTCAATGGGAGAAAAATACTGGGATTAATTCATTTTAAAGCACAAGAAAAAAACAACATCGCTGCCAGTAGGATCCGAATCCATGACCTCTTAATTTCATGTCCGGTGCTCTACCAAGTGAGCTACGGCGACGGCTGTCCTATCTTCTGCTTTCGGGGGTATTTATGTTTGCGTGTAACCGACCACGGAGAGTGTTCACCAGCGCCACCCTATTTCATAGCGGCGGATGTAGTACGTCCTTTATTACCGCAAGTGCGACGTGGAACGTCATCGAACGATGAGGGCGGAAGCTGTGCGAGGCTTCGCACTGAGTTTTACTTGAGAGCCTGCAGTGATGACTTGGCCAGTGTTCGTGTTCCGCAAGCAGTACGTCACCCAAACAAAATCGCATCACAGGTAAAATGCATACTTGCGACATGCTAAAGGGTGCAGCCTAGAAAAGACTGGAATCTCACCTGTGTATGTATATACTTTCTTGGTCTTAGACGGAACTTCCTGCAGAGCGAAGACACATTCCCGGCAAAAAAAAAAAATAATTCCGCTGGCATTAAAGCTGAGAATGTCTATCACACTCTCTGTCCACTCAATCACACGAAAGTCGAGTGTGCTGTAGATAGAACAGAATGCTACAGCACAAGATTATATACAAAGAAAATTGGCGACGTCGTTCGGTTTCCCCTTGAGACAGAAACATTTTGCGAGAAGTGCGAAGGTGATGCGAGTTTCTCCGTCTCCGGTGGTCGTTTATAACCTACAATTCTCAGCAAGCTTCGGACATGTGTTTTCTTAGAAGTTTGTGCATGCTGTCACTTGGGAGAAGAAAAACGCAGATAGGATGAAAACTAAACACACCCACAGACATGCATATCTCTGCGTTTTACGCAATAATATGCACTCATGCGTATATCGTGTTTTCTGTTCTGTTTGCTGGCATTGGGCGAAGTGTGGGTGAGAAGCATCATTACTCTTATGCTTTTATCTGCAGCCTCGACATCAGTTTGGCAGACAGGTCACGCGCGGACATTGCTGTCTGATAAGCGTAGAACATTCCCGCCAAGAAGTTACGGTATAGACCTGCCTTGAAGAGATCGACGTGTTGGTGGACGGGTCGCGTCAGCGGCTCCTTTTTCCCCCACAGACACGGACTGTTTTCGTATTATGGGAAATACTGCAAGACATACATGCAAAGCAGCCCGCTCCCTCCAACCCGTGCGAATATGCCTGCTTGGCCGAGGGGTAGCGCGTCTGTCGCAAAACCCAAAAGTTACGGGCTCGATTCCAGAGTGATAACCGTGATATTTCTTTCAGAGCAGTTCTGTTACTATATAAATGTACGTGTCGCAATCACGTTTCAGTGATGTTGCGACCTTCTAATCACCAGTTTTGTATTGTTTTAATAACCTTAAATTCGACAGCTGCATGCGTGACGTCATGACCCTCTCGCCAAATCCAGCTTTTCCGCACACACCGGCGAAGACGTCAACTACGCCGAGCTGTGCCTGTGGTATGTAAAGGATCTGTAAGTTCAATGAGCCGCCGCGGTGGCTCAGTGGTTATGGCGCTCGACTGCTGACCCGAAAGACGCGGGCTCGATACCCGCCGCGGTGGTCGAATTTCGATGGAGGCGAAATTCTAGAGTCCCGTGTACTGTGCGACGTTGGTGCGCGTTAAAGAACCCCAGGTGGTCGAAATTTCCGGAGCCCTTCACTACGGCATCCCTCATAGCTCGAGTCGCTTTGGGACGTTAAACCTTGTAAATTACACTAAACTGTAAGTTCAATGCAACGATTTCGTTCGCCCATTATACCAACGTACTGAGGTAGGTCAGTGAGGTAGGAGCATTATATTCATCAACTTTCCGTTCTTGGCTGCCGCGTGATTTATGCTCTTGGTGGGATATACACTAGAGATCGTATCATGGTTTGCGAGTTTAAAGCGAGTCGGCTGGAGCTTTAACCTTACGGTAGAATAAAACACTTCTCTAGAATGCACATCTAGCAACTGTGTGAATACTGTTGAATATTTTGCTTAAAGCTGGTAATTTCGTGTTGTGGGCCATACAGCAGGTAAAGGGGGTCTAACATAATAACTCTATAGATTTCGCGCAAGTAAAATTTCCTTCCAAGCACAGAACACTTTCTCAAGCATAGACTAGTGTTCCTTCTGTTTGTTTGTGTAATAATACCCTGATATGTTTTTCACGAAAGATATACTACTAATTCTGTCGTGATTTTTTCTCAACGTTTTAACCTTTAGGCGAACGCTGCACGTTATACCCACAAGTAGCGATATATGGCTTGCTGCCTCTTTTAGTGCGGAAGCGCAGCTTCACGAGATCAAACCGGCTTCCGTAGTTTGTATGAAGTTTTACCCTGAGGGTGACCTTCGCCAAACAATAAATAAATAAATAATTCCGCGACCGGGAATCGAGCCCTCGGCGGCGCGAACAGATCAGTTTTACTGGCCACTGCACGAGAACGTCATAGTATGGCAGGCGCCAATCACGCCTTGTGTTAAACTTCAACAGGCTTTTGTGATGTGCATTGCACGTCATTCTATTCATCAGTTAATGCTACTGGAAAGAAGATGATGATCATACACCGACGCCAATTACGAAGTTATTGAGGCAGCCGGCTGGCGCCCGTGCTGGAAAACTGCTCCTTGTGACACTGCCTCTCGCCCCACAGCTTCATCGTCTCCAGACGTGCCGCAACCCAGCAAAGTAAAACCATGCGCCAACCAGACTTTTCACATGCTTTCGCACATCTACCCTACCGTATATACATTTTAGTAATATGGTGTTTGATAATTATGGTTCTTAACATTATTATTTATTAGCATTATTAGCATTAGAGCGGTCCGTGCAAGATTAAATGGCGACCGTCGTCAGTCAGTACCCAGTGACAGGCGGCCTGCCTTCTAAGGTGAGCAGGTGATAATCTGCCCACATGGCTACTAGCGAACTTAGTATACTACCTATGCGAACTTAGTGTGCTCCCTCCAATACAACGAACATTAGTATGTCCCCTAAGATATAAATACCTCTCGCGTACTAACCTCGGTTATAAATAACCTTAGCAGCCACCTCGGATATAAGGAACTTTATTGTGATAACCTTGGGTATACTGTACCTATGAAGGGCACCGCGGTTATATGAAATTTCGTGTGTGAACCTCGGATATAATAAACTTTCATGTCTGGGCCTCGGATATAATGAGCTTACTGTGTTGTCCTCGGATACAATGAAGCAAGGAGTGCCACATCGGATATAACGAGCTTTGTTGTGTCAACCGCATATGTAAGCAGCGTTTGGCTGCGAACGCATTCAAGCGATCAAACGGTTATCGCCGAAAAATTTTTTATCATTGATGGTTATCTTTATGCTTTTGATATCATATCTTAATTATTGCATGTTCTGTACATCAATTTGTGGTCGCACTCTTGCCATAAATTTATAGAAAAGTTCAGTGGCAGTGCCTTTGAAGGACCAGATGCGCAAAAAGCAAGCGTCCGGATCCATTAGACCCGCTTCAGGCAGGTAATAAGTTCCCTTGTGAATGCACCATGATATACGGCAAAAAAGATTGAAAGTTTTTGTAGTTTTAAGCGTGCCTTAACCCTGTCAGTTGCAAAACGACAGTTTAGGGCCAAATAAGTGTCCATGACGTGAACATATTCACACAAGGCGCACTCAGGAAGCCTCAAGGACACTAGAACATTGATCATTACATCCCATCCCACAGCAAGCATTGTGTGTAGGTACTATTGAGATTTTATTCGTTTGTTTTCCTCTTCGTCGTTTGCTAAAGCGATGCTACACTTTCGCTGTCGTTGGCGTTGAGCTAATAACGAATAGCGAACTGTAGGCGTGGCCTCGCCTCAGCCAATAGCAAACATGCGTATACTGAAAAATCTAATGAAGAAGACTATAATCGCTGTATTTACCAACTCAGTAATGCTGTTTGTACCATAGTCAGGTGTTAATTTGCAACAATCTGCACCGAAACTGCACGACAATCAAAGAGAAGCAGCGCATTAATATACATCATCGAACGAACATGCAGATTGCTTCACTGCGGTTTTAGTCTCCTGTATCGTTTTGTCTGAGGCACATTAAGTGACTCTGACCTAGGTAGCAGGCATACAGCTCTATGTGTTATGATCCATAGCGCAGCAACAAAACAGGGGACAAACACAAGCGCTAACTTCCACTACAGCTTTATTTGGTGCACACAGAATTTATACAAGAAGTAACGAATGATACCAGTCAGATTAGACAAGATACTTTGTGAACAAAGCTTAAAAATCACATGCAATACATTTCATCGGCTGGCATACTGCTCCGAGTCTAAAAATGCCTTATCTTTCTTTGTCAGCGACTATGACGGACTGCTGACGCAGCTTTCAGGTCCAGCTCTTTCGATTGCGGCAGCCTCGATAATTTTCATGGTTAATCTATCGGCATTTCTGCCTATCACCTTGCATTCTTTAAAACCAGGCTTGCATTTATGAGCACGACAGTGCCGTGCCAAATTGCTGGTAGATTGCTGGTAGAAATGCCGATAGATTATCAAGGGAAATTATCGAGGCTGCCGCAATGGAAAGAGCTGGACCTGAAAGCTGCGTCAGCAGTCCGTCATTGTCGCTGACAAAGAAAGATAAGGCATTTTTAGACTCGGAGCAGTATGCCAACCGGTGAAATGTATTGCATGTGTTTTTTAAGCTTTGTTCACAAAGTATCTTGTCTAATCTGACTGGTATCATTCGTTACCTCTTGTATAAATTCTGTGTGCACCAAATAAAGCTGTAGTGGAAGTTAGCGCTTGTGTTTGTCCCCTGTTTTGTTGCTGCGCTATGGATCATAACGCATACCCACTAGCCCGAACCATCACCTTGTTAAGTTATACAGCTCTAATTGTGAGCATGGAGAGTTTCCAGTTTTAACGACCCCCCCCCCCCCCCCCCCACACACACACACACACTGTCGAACTTCAAAACGCTCCGTCTGTCTAAGCTTCAGGCATATGTGCCTATATCTGAAGTGGAAGTGAACCTGTCTCACTAAGAAATAATAATGTGTCACGGAGAGAACTGGTTCATACGAAATCCTCTTCATGCCTTTTTTAAGCCTAGTTACGGACACAAATCCTGAGTACAAGCTGATTTTAATGCGTTCGCAGCAGTAGAGTAAATATAGAGAGGTTGGTTTGCGCATAAAGCCGTTCTAACCTGCTGCTGCCTCGCCGAACTACGGAATTATTGCAGACCGGTAACCTCAGTGCGAGTTACGTTTTTGCGACATCTTGCATTGATTAAACGGGGTTTGCTTCGTCTAACGCTTAAGTTAAATTGTATGTACAAGATGAAAAAAATAATTGAATAATGGGGAAAAATTTGCAAGTAACGAGCGATAGTTTTCTGTTTTCAGTGTGGGTAATAAATAAGATTGAGTGTCGCATCCCATGAAGTATCTCCTAATGTTTTTGAACACTTGGTACATTCTTATGGTACCCTCGTGGTCATGGACCACTTATACACAGGGTGGCCGGTTTTTCTAACTCATTCTCGTTTCCGCGATTCAAGAAATCTGCAGTTACATAATGATCACCAGCTGTCTTCCCCCTCTGAATCGCTTGCAAAGCTTTCTTTACACCCTTTCTCGCTAACGGCGAGATGTCCAATTCCTCGAGACCACGGCCTCCGTCGTTATTGGTCTGACTGTTTCAGCTACTATATAGGTCTATATACAAATCCTCGGCATCCACACCTGTCTTATCGAGATTCTCAAGGACACTAGCCTCTTTTTTAACCAGTTCCTACATCTGGTTTGTTCCCGTCCTCATTGTCCTCTTCACCGCTTTAAGGGTACCTCTTTACTTTAGATTATGCTCTACTCTCCGCGTATTATCATTCCTTATTTATCCATTATCTTAAGCTTACTCATTAACTCTGGCAGTTCTGCAAGGACTATTCTCTCTATGCCATTGGAAGCTTTCAGGCTTCGGTATTTCTACCGTACACCCTATTTCTATTGCGCACTCGGTATTGAACATTAATGTTGTGCGTACTATCGATAGCACTGAAAAATTCTTCTCCTAATCGTCTGAATTCGAAATGAACGGAATCAGCGAATGCAGTTCGACTGGTTGGGGCCGACCACTTTCAATGACTTCATCACTCCCTTTAATCGAAATCTTTCAACATTTTATTATCGCACTTAAAGAGCCTCTTCAAAAGCAGCATACTTTCTGTAGCGTCCTTAGTATGCCCAGCGGGTATTCTCAGACGATACGCCAGCCCGGCATAGTGATAATTCCACCTTTTCGGTGAGTATGCAACCACACCTGTGTCCTGTGTTTCTATACCGAGCTTGAACAAAATGGAAGTCGTTGAGTGCTAGAGGAAGCGTAAGAAAACGGTGAGGGGTCCATGCAAAAGCACTGTTATAGCAAATGATGACTGATTATTTTACAATGAAGTGTTGCCAACGACGCACACGTGCTCTTAACGTTGGGCACCTATGGCCAAAATAAAAATACTTTCTTCAAAAAAACAGCAGCAAAAGAAGAGACAACTGCAAAGAACAAACAGACTGGAATGGTGCTGGCTTCTTCTCAGCGAGAATAAATTTTAGCATCAGCTTTGATGACATTGGCAAGTAAGGTGCTGATATTAATTGCAGTCGTTTTAAGAAGTGCATAGCATATGTCCGGTGCTTTTATGAAGTTGATACTTGAGTGGCAGCAAATTAAAAAGAAAATTAGAACCGTCGTTAGTCAGCCGCCCACAATCACATCGGCAGCCTTGGAGCTGAGCTCATTTAAGTTCCAGGTTTTAGTTATGCTTCCGCAAACAGTAAGATTAAAGGCTAACAAAGGGTGCTCCTCCAGACGCATCTGGTTTGAACGGTCAAACGGCTCAAAAAGGTACGAAAAGTGTGGCCTTAAACAATGTTACTGAATGCATTGGCAAAAGAGGAAGAAAAGATTGGCACCTTACACCTCACCCTTCAAGACATTAGTCATTAGCCACGAAGCGTTGAAATTATTTTAGGGCTTCTGTTTGTGCTGGGTTCTAACTTGCCGTTTACCTTTCTCGCCAGGGATAATTATTAAAGACATTTTGTGCCTAACGCGCGAAGAAAGTGAGAGATGGCCCTCCGGCAGAAAGTAAACCTGATTTTGAACCGACATTGTAGCTTTAATACCGCTGGTCAGTTTGGAGAGGCTCTGGCCAAACATTTTCACTACAATATGCAGCTTGCTGAATGGAGAGATCGACATTTGTTTACTATCGTAAAACACCTCTACTTTCTGCATAATAACCGGTATCTCTGAATCAAACTAAATTATTTGCTCTTAGAAAGAAAACGCAGTTTTATATCCTAATTTAGGTGCTCAAAGGAGTTTCAGACGTAGAGCACGAAACTAAGCACCTAGAACGCACTGCACTGAAGTTTATTGCTCACTTTTCTCCCCATTACAAAGATACCAGGTGAGCTTTTCACAACGTAATTTTGATGTCTGAGCAAAACTGGTGGGAGGAACGAAATTTCAAATTTTATTTTGCTCCCTTTCAATATAAATGAATGCTAAGGCTTGTTCGAGATTCTGCAATTTAATTAGGTTCCTAAGGTCGGGGATTAAGTTAATGAGAAATCGAGAAATAAAGTGCAATGTGGAACTTGAGTGCCAGCTTTGTTATTCTTCTGCATTTAGTCCTCCTTGTGTTGTTTACAATTTTTAAATATTAAGCTCGCAAGAGCAATTTATATAAGAAACTCATTCCAGGACAGCGTTCGTGACTGTTATTTTCTTCAAAAGTCGCGATGACTAGTAAATGCACTTGCCGCTGCTTCGTGTACACCGGCACTGCGCCTCTCTACGTGTAATGCTTCAGGTAGCGTCGAAATAGGCAGCTGACAAACTAACCGCCTCAAGTACAGGACGGAAACGCAAGAGATGACGCTAGCTGACGGCTCTCTTTTAACTTGCCTTTTGTGCTGTCGTTTTGGAGCTTGCACTTTGTTAGCAAAGAGAAATGACGAGGCCAGCTACAGGCTTTACTGACATGAACAACCATCGAGAGTTTCGTAACACATACTAGAAGGGATTGCGCTATCGTGATTTAGTTTTTCTCTTGACCTAAAAAAGGTGCTGCAAAAAGGAGGTTTTATTTGGGGGAAACCAAAGTTTTATTTTTCGTTTCATTACCATTACCTAGGAATATACGCTCCGAAAACCTTTTGTGAAAGAACAAACAAAACCAAATATTCACTATATATCACTGAGAGAAATGTGATACTGAACAGCCTCCGGAGCTAGTGCAACTTTCTGCTGAAGCGGTCGACCCATTCTTCTCCCGGGTTAATTTCCTGCGGGTTTATCGTTCTGTTCTGAGCTCTCAGGATTATTCAATGCCTGGTTTTGTTCATGCACAGCTGGTAACTTGAGGATTCAGTGCATCACCAATAAACGTAATTTATCCTCTTCGGCCACCGCCATGCTCGGGTCGTTTGCTCACTGAAACCGGCTAAACAGTTGTGCAGAGTCTCGACAACCTAATATTTTTTTTGTGTGCGTACAGAGCCTATAGAAACTGGCAGTGGACTTGGAATCGATTTCGAAAAAAAAACGATTATAATTATTACCTACTTGGAAGCAAGCTAAGGGTGACTAAATAACTCATATCAGTGTCACGAGGTTCATTACATGCAAGACTTTTTTTTTCTTTGAAAGTATGACCTTATAAGGCACATAGCAGCAGACTGGATGTACAGTCTGCATCATCCTTGAGTAGAGCGCTCGAGCGGCGCACTTCACTTCATAAAAATCGACACCACATCGTAGCTTCTAGATGTTAGAGGCAATGTTTCCTGGAAAATCGAGCCATACAGACGTACACGCAAGATGGACACGACCACTTTGTTCCGAAACTAAGGACGGCTTTCTACTTTGAGTTTGTATTGCGCTGTGCACACTGCTCGAGCACCCTATAAGCAAGGGTGTTGCAGATTGTACGTGACGGTTCTCTGCACGCAGTTGTCGTTGGGTTTTTCCGGCGTAAATTAGGGTGCTGCGAGGCACCCAATAACACTAGCTTTGTGTTTGCATTCACCTTTGCACCAGGCGTATATTACTTCACGATATGAGAGGGCTAGATTTTATCTAAAGTTCTTGTAGTATTTCAGCCTTTCGCTGTTTTCTGCCTCGGCTGCCAAAATAATCTATAAATTGTAAAAAAAACGGAAAGTGGCGAGTGATTTTTCGGCCGGATGTTCTTTGGCATTGCATGGATGCAAGAAAAGCCAAAAAGTGTGGAGCGAGTATTCGCATCGTACTGTTTGTGCTGCTTTTATTAGAAGTTGGCTTCAGGTCAAGTGTAATTCACATGGAGAGCCATGGCTCTGATCTCTAAAGTCAGCTGCATTTACATATATGAAATTCTTGTGACGTCTTCAATATCAACACTTGAACACCCATAAATGCGTGAAGAACAAAGGCTTCGCGCCGGTGCGCTGGCTCATTGGTTACTGTTCTCGGCTGCTGGCCTGAAAGACACGGGTTCGATCCCGGCCATGGCATTCGCATTTCAATGCAGGCGAAATGCTACCGGCGTACGGTGCGGAGGCCCGTTTACTGTACGATGTCACTGCACGTTCGAGAAACCCAGGTGGTCGAAATTTCCGGAGCCCTTTAGTAGCCCCTTAGTAGCCTGAGTCGTTACTGGACGTTAAACCCTTCATAAACAGAAAAGAATAAATCTTTGAATAAAGCAAACCTTATATGAAATTTCAGTTCGAACATACAGATAATGAATGAATGAATGAATGAATGAATGAATGAATGAATGAATGAATGAATGAATGAATGAATGAAGCGTTTACCCTTGCAATGGTAGGGTGGCTCTCAGCCACTGTTGGGGAATCAGGAGGGAGAGGGATGTAGGTGCAGCAGCAACTTATTGTCGGTCGTTATTGACCCAGGCAATGAATGTCTAGTAACCGTAATAACAATAATTCAGTTATGTGCACAGCCAACAATGATTAATGCTGTGCTAGCACGAAATAAACTAAAAGTACGATGTAAAATTGCCAAATAAGTATGAGGTACAACAAGTGGCACCAGCCCCGTACTAGCGGCACCTTAAACTTTTTACCACTTTAAGCGTGAATATTGCGCCTCGTGAAAGCCAAGCGTAAACGTGCAGCTGCGTCCACGGAGGCGCCATTCAAATATAAATCACTGGCTACTAATATTCTTCACTCATATTTGTCGCCATCGATTAGCCCCTGATGGCAGCCGTCTGCAATTTTCAAGGTACTCGCCAGTGTGCCCAGCAAGTTGTATGGAAGAGCGGCCGCCTACCGCGATGCTGAGGGCCTAAATTATTGATGTACGCGCGCTAATGCACGGTGTTTCAGTGGGAAACACTAAATAGATGCGGGAAATCAGACTTCCTCTGAAAGCCCGGGTACTGTGCCTAGTATCATGACGGCGAAATTTTCCCGATACATGTGGGTGGATACGCCAGCCTGAGAGCCACTGCATCGAATGCGTGCCGCGCTGCGGCGCGCACAGTCAACAGCGAGGCAAGCCTGAATTTTAGGGATTACAGAGCTCTGTACGCGGTAAGCGCAGAGCTGCTTGAACCTCGCTGCTATGTCTCGGTCAACATTTGCATAGCGAGTAGTATTTAAGCCGGCAACCTTCACGAATCAAAGGATGTCATTAAATATGGTTGGCTTAGCAACGGTAGTTTTGGCCGAGAAGTAATACTGGACTGCTAGCTATTGGCTTTAATGTGTTTGTCCAAGACGAAGACCGAAAGGCCGGGAGATTCTGCTTGTTGATTCGTTTCTGAAAACATTAAAGATCGCAATACCATCGCGCCGCTATTGTCTCGGTTGTGCGCTATGGGTTATGAAACGAGATTAAGAAATAGCGGTTTACTGTAGGCGGATTAAGTTGACAGGATGTAGATTCAGACTGTTGCGCAAATAAAGTTAGATATAAGTTCTTTGTCCCACGCTTCTTAATATACACTATGTAGGTGAGCACACTGGTTTTAGCTGATAACGAGGCAATGCGTTAAGCCTTTTAAAAATCTGTTCTTCATACGACTATAAAGGAAAACTTTTGCAGAACAAATGAGACTGAACGTAGTAAAGGCTCCAAACCAATTTCGTTGTAGGTTTCGTCATGTTATTAGTAATTAATTCGTCCGGAATTCTGGTGTTCATTTCTCATCAAAGTAAACGCGCACCGGCGTTTGTTTCCAAGGTTCGCTTCATGTTCTGCGCAAAAAGTTGAAGCTTCAGAAATTGTACCACCGTCAGCACGCTTAACACGGACGCTCGAGCGCTTGTCTTCCGCTGACATTAGGGCTGGTGGGCGTCGGCTGGCGGGTGTGAGACAATGCCAGGGTGGAATCAGGGTACGAGCTTGCTCCAACCGCCGCCAACACAACGTGCAGCATGGTCTTGGATTCAGCGCCCAGCGCTCAGGGTCTGTAATATCAATGCAGGACGCCCAATCGAGCGTTTGTGTTAAGCGTGTTGACGGTGGTATGCCATGCTCACAGCAGTTGCAAGCACAATCGAAAGAGAAAAGCGGGTTTTAATTCTTGCCTACAAAATTTGTTCCTGTGCACAGACCCAAAATGGCGACAAGTGCTGCTAATCGCTGCTGTGGAGAAGGAGGCTGTTGTCGGTGTTCTGGACTGAATTCCAGCATAAGAAAAGCGTCAACAGCTCTTAGCAAGTAAAGGAATCTTTGTGGCACGCGAAACAAAACATAGAGCGCAACAAGAACATTTAGGCGTCATGAACACGAACACGACCACTGGCAGTGCCACAACGGCACCTGCCTTTCTTTTTACGGATAAATAAAAAAAAACGGTGAAAGGAATGCCACGTGTGCCAATAAACCTCTACATCGAAGAGAAGAATCGCTATTTGTGCCTGATAGTTTTGTTGAAAATTTGAGCTCCCGACATAAAGTTAGGCGTTCTTCTAATTTTAAACACATGTTTATTGAACAATTGTTCCGTCGTAAGCTGGTAATTTATGAATAAATGTCTGAAATTTTTATCCACAGCTAAAAAAAGAAATTACATGCTTTTGCCAAATTTTTCAAAAACAAGACAACAATATGAAAACGAAAATTTGTTTTAAGGAAAGCTCAGAGGATGTAACAAATGTTGAGAATGTTGAATCATCTATATGGTTTTGAGTCCACTGAAAATAGTGAAGAAGGACGAGGAGTGGCAAGGTGGTTTTCGCGTAAAGTGTCTCAATGGGGTATTCGGCCCTGGTGCAATAGAAACAGTAATGTGAAACTGAAGGCTGAAACCAATGAACGTGGTACGAAGAAAAGACGTCAGGTGATGTCGGGCACGCAAAATTCTGAAGATCGTTTATATATATATATATATATATATATATATATATATATATATATATATATATATATATATATATATATATATATATATATATATATATATATATATATATATATATATATATATATATATATATATATATATATATATATATATATATATATATATATATATATATATATATATATATATATATATATATATATATATATATATATATATATATATATATATATATTATTTGTAGTTTACGCCAGCATGCGTGCTTAACTTTTCCTCCAAACGTTCTTTTGAACAAGCTTCTGGAAGGAAGGGTACTTAAGCATAGAATGCTTATTCTATGAACGCTTCTCGCTCCGGACAGTTTTCTCAATAGCCTTGTAATTTCTAACGAAATGCCGTTAATGCTCAAAAACACTATTTTGTAAATCCTACTCTGCTTCGTATGCCAATTCCACTTGGAAAGTACTTGCCGGTCACCCAACTAGGTATTAAAATGACCCATGTTTTTCTTTCTAAGCGACAAGGCCAACTTAAAATGGTTGTCATCGTGCGCAACCTGATTATCTAACCTAGACTTTAGCTAACGGCAGTTAACAGCAAGTTTCCAGGATGTTAATTTGGGTTGTGTCCTTTCATTATAAGGTCTGCACCTCAAACGTTTTCCTTATTAACGGTACCCAGCGCAGCCAAAGACGACGCATCTACTCCGTGCTCTTGCTGCCTTATACTGGCCGCAACTTTATAGGGGAAGCTGTCATCATGAGGCGATATACACAGGAAGCCTCGAAGAATCCACACAAAAATTTGCCGTGTACGCCTAGGAGTGACCTGGAGACACAGATTTTGTTATGTGGCGGTAACTTCCGTTGCTGCAGTGCGGTGTTTTATTGAAGCCGTACGTTGGATCAGCGCTACGATCAAGCCTAAGGGATAGAAGCGAAAAAATTGCACTTACCTGTCCTGAAGTTTTCGCGCTGCAAAGCGAGTATGTGCAAAAGCTATTTCTTTTACCTTTTCTACACTCCTTCATTCATAGAGGAGAGTCATCAATACTTAACTGATATAATCACTCTCGCAGGTGCTCGGGGACTGTACAACTAGCCCGAGTCGCCAGCTTAGAAAGAAGCAAAAACGAAGCGGAAATTTTAGTGGGGGCATAATCTGTACAATTATTTATGAAAAGTGAATCAACTACTTGCCCAATTACATATTTAAAAAATTGTACACGTGAACTAAAAGCAAAATCAAAAACGCACAATACAGGAACATAAGCACAGCATTATTCGCCGTGTTCATGCTGCTGTTTGCGAGAGAACGAAAAACCTTAAAACCATTAGTGTTCCTAACCTACACCTCGGTGAAGAGTAGAGAGAGACATTGAGCTCTCGTTGTGTGACGTAAAATTTTTATGCGTCATGAGGCATACGCAGAGCGAGTTTCGATGAGGAATGAAAAAAAAAACGGAGCAGTTAATTAAATCTCAAATGCCTCAAGGTATTTGGGACTTAGCTCCCAACTCTCAAGACCCACCCCATTCTTCAGTACATAAAAAAAAATTCAGTTTTTTATGCGGCGCAAGTTATTATAGGTTACTAATTAAGTTTAACACGTTGATGTTCTCCCTTGCAAAGTTTGAGCGCGTGTTTTTTTCAACCTAAATAGATCCTGAGTGCAACAGATGGAAGGACCGGAGGCCAGTGGTGAAAGCACTGGCATGAGAGAATGCACAAGATCAAGAACTCGACCCAAACAAGCATTTTTATTAGGTTTTTACCTTTTTGCCTTCAAGTACGTAATTTATTCGTACCACGCAGTTTGCCATATCATTTTCAAAGGCTGCCCGATTCACAATAGAGTTGCAAAAATCTACGCGTGTTTCCTGGAGCTGAATGATAGCATTTTGCGTGACGTTACGCTGTGTCACATTGTTTTTCTCTTCAACAAATCGATTTCTCTCCTTAGGCAGACGAGCCACCTGTAGTCGAACATATTAAAAATAAGACAAATTCACTGACAGTATATATTGTAGTTCCTAGAATAAGACGAATCAAAGCAGTAGTAGTGGCTTTTGTTACAAAAATACAAAAATGAAGGAAACGATGTGCGGCGGCTGCGTTTTTATGGAGGAAAAACGCTAAGGCGCCCGTGTGCTGTGCGATGTCAGTGCACGTTAAAGATCCCCAGGTGGTCGAAATTATTCCGGAGCCCTCCACTACGGCACCTCATTCTTACTTTCTTCTTTCACTCCCTCCCTTATCCCTTCCCTTACGGCGCGGTTCAGGTGTCCAACGATATATGAGACAGATACTGCGCCATTTCATTTCCCCCAAAACCAATTATTATTATTATTAAAACGATGTTGCCCGCCGTGGCGATGGCTATCTAATAACTTAAACACCCAAGCTGCTGCTCGCAGAATTAATGGGGCAGGAAGAAGACACCAAGGAGAAGTACGTATAAAGTTGAGCAATCGCGAGGAAGGACAGGAGTTTTTACACTTGTTGTAAAAATACAAAAATTGAAGCAGTCCACGCCGCCTCGCCGCTAGCGCGCGCGAGTGTGCAGGAGGTTTTCGAAATTTGAGGTTTTCGAAATATAAGCATGCACTAGCGACCATTATACATATTTATAAAAAGAGACCCACTGTCTATACAAAGCAAAGGGCACATTGAGTAGCTGTCGCGTCAAACCAAAGGACCTATGAACCCTTTACGGCCAGTAACGCACTACAAAATTCAATGAAAACGGTGAATTAACTCCGGAGCGAGGGTGCCGCTTTACTGTGTGTAGCCATATTGACAGCGCCATCTCCTCGAGAACACTACAGTCGCATACCCTAAAATGACACAGAAGAGGCCATCCACGGACAGACCTAACCCACTGAAGAACGCATCAGGTGCATACAAAGAAACAAAAAAGGAAGGGGGGGGATGGAGATGGGCCACTGGATAATAGGCACACGTAAGCCCATGTGAGGGCAACAACATGAAGAAATAAGAGAATGCCGCGATTTTCTGTCGTGAAGACAAAAGCCAAAGAGGTGGTAATGCCTTCGGCTGTGCAATTGGTTCTCGATGGAGCTGTCGACCCACTGTGCTCCACATAGTGAAAACGATATCAAGGGAACTCGATGCAGACGAATTACACGTGCTTCTTCTTGCGGTGGGGACCAGGCGTGTTTACTGGGCGTCTTAACTGCGGCAATCATCTGAAGTCAACGTGATGACTGCGAATGATTCTGTAAGATTTAAATAAACAGAAAGAGTGGGAGAAAGAGAATTAAAAAGGTGTCTAGAAACAGAACAAAATAAAGGGAATGGGAGAAGAACAGGAATTCTGTGCGCTACGCAGGAGATATCCGCTCAATTAAAAATGCGCTTCTTACTGATTGTAATACCCCGGAACTTATGATAGGTTTAAAATATGTGATTCGTTCTATGACTTTCAACAGATACCATAATTTTATTTGCCCATTTGCAGGCAGCCGATGTCTGTGTTTGAATAGCCATTTCACGAACTGTCCCCGCCAAGAAGCTAACAAGAGTTTACTATATCTGCAACGCTATAGTAGGGCGAGGTATGTTGGTGGGTGCGTTGGTTGGCTGCAATTGTTCTAAAGGTAGCCTTGGTAAGCGACGGATGGGGACAAGAAATAGACACAGCTGCGCTGAACTAACAACTTTATATACGAAGAAAGCCGAGCCCTACCTTTTTATAGTGCGACAGAAAGTTCACATGGAAAAGAAGGAATAGATACGCTTCCGCAAGGCTATCCAAAGACAAAATCCGTAAGGAACGGAACCCACCCAAGAACGTAACTCGCCCAATGAACTTACTCAAGAACCCTCTCAAGACATTCCCTAAAGAAAGGGGGTGAGGGGAGAAGGTTGAGGCGGGAATGAACATAACCAGAAAAGGCCGAATAAAACGTGAATGAATTATAGCCGGCTTTAGAAACAATGAGCATTGATAAAACACGACTTTGTGGAAATTAACAGAGACCGGAAAAAAGGATCTGATGAGCGCTTTGGCATTTAAACATCGAGCATTGACTTTTAAGCGAAAGCATTTTATTGTTCGTGCACATACTTTTACTGCATAAGCATTTTTTTATGATGTGCAGCCTAAAAAATAATCATTTAATGATAACGTCATTACTCATCAGCGATGGGCACAGTGTGCTTTCCAGAATACTTTCAGTGCATATTAATACGAAAAGTTGCTTAGAATTTTCCGAAAAACAGTTCGTGGTGCAAATACTTTTTTTTTTAGCAGTTATGTCAGATAGGGTGTGTGGTGGCTACATGACTTGCCTCACGTGAATCTCCTGCGCCTACTGTCTGCCGCAGTGGACAAAAGCAGATGCATCCATGTTTTCACCTCGTAGGGTCACCGTGCAAGCCATGATGAAGAGTGGCAGTAGAGCACTAGACAAAAAAAACGTTCTTGCTCTAGAAGAGAGCGATATTCTAAGAAATGTTTTAAGGCGGAAAGAGAGAAAGTAAGGACGTTAGTGAAGAGTGAGGAATAACGGAAACTTGTGCAGACAAAGCATGGCGTTTATGCACAACCTGCATCCACCTGTTTCGAAGCCATGCATACACAAAACGTTGTAAGAAGCTTTAAACGTCCAATAGTAAGACATATGAATGTGCTTTGCTTTTATCTTGCTATTGTCCACTCATAGCAGTGTAAATTAATGTTGCCAGAGAGAGCTTCGATCTGCGGAGTGAGAAATTCTTTAACTAACGCAAGGTACCTTAGTGGCAGCTTCAGAGCATAATTGTAAATGATTGACAACGGAATTGAAAATTACAGCAAGGTAAAGGCGCTTGTCATTGTTAATTAAGAATAACTGACAGAATATTACAAGTCCTGAGGCTTCACTCACCAGAACGAATGTAACAATTAAGCTTTAAAAAACGTATGAACAAAGAAGTGTACCGTAATATATCCTTTTAAACGTACACTCACCAAAGTCATAAAGGAAAAAAATAACCGTAAGAGAATTGACGTTTCGGCACCACTACGGGTGCCTTGTTCACAATGGGATGAAAAACGAGACGGGCTGCTGCTTATGTAGGGAAAACGTTGCGTATCGTGCGGATGTATATCTCGGGTAGATTGCCCTGTGTCCTGTTAATCGCTTGGCTTGTCATTTGTATGTGAAGGAATTCCTTGAACAGACGAGTAGATAATGATTTTTCTTTCTCAAGTATGCGCGTGGAATCCCAGTCAATCAAGTGGCCCGTGTTTTGCTGGTGTTCGGCGAGAGCGTTAGAAGTCCCTTTTTTGTTTTTGACGTCACGCTGGTGTTCTTTGAATCGTCTCCTGAAGTCCCGTGTTTCGCCTATATAGGCTGCACCGCATTCTTTGCAAGGAATTTTGTAAACTACCCCAGAGTAGCTGGTCTTTTCAAGCGGGTCCTTTGCTCGTACCGAATGGTTTCTGAGCTTGCTGGATGGGACATGGGCAACTTGGATGTCGTAGTCAGCCAGTATCCGGCATAACGTCTCGTTGACACCAGGGGCATATGGGATGGCTTCACGTTTTTTCTTATTGGCTGCTTTTGCTTCGGCTTGAGGGGCCGCAGCGTGTCGTTCTTGTGATTGTAGCACTTGACGCAGGTATCCGTTCTTTGAAAGCTCCTTTCTTATGCGGCGGACTTCACGAGTTCCTTTGCATGGGCTTGAACAAAGCTTGAAGGCACGATTGTAAAGCGCCGCGGCAACGGAGCGTTTCTGCCCTATTGGGTGCGCAGAATGAAAATTCAGGTACTTCCCTGTGTGGGTAGGGTTCCTGTACGCGCTCGTCGTGATGCCGTTTGCTGTTCGCTCGATGAGGACGTCGAGGAAAGGGAGGCGCCCATTGCTCTCTTCTTCCATCGTGAACTGAACGCTCTCTTGAAATGAGTTCAGGTGCCGTAAAAATTTTTCCGCATCCTGTCGTTGGATGATGCAGAAACAGTCGTCGACGTACCGCAGGAAAAACCTAGGTGGCGGGTCGAACGACGCAAGCGCACGACTCTCCATCGTTTCTAGGGCCAGGTTGGAGCAGGCTACGGAAATGGAGGCTCCCATTGCTGTGCCGAAGATCTGCTTGTACATCGTCTTGTTGAACACAATATATGTGTTTGACAAGCAGAATTTTAGGAGCCGGCACAAGTCGTCTGTCTCTACGGGTGCACGTTCAGGCAGAGACAAGTCGTTCTTCAGGGCATTCCTGCAACACTCGGCTGCGAAGTCCACCGGCACGCAAGTAAACATGGACCTCACGTCGAATGACACCATAATGTGATCATCGCCAAAAGTCGCAGTCTTCAGTTTGTCAATGAAATGTGCCGAGTCTTTGACGTGCGTAGGGGTGTTTCCTGCCAAAGGCGCCAGTACCTGGTGGAAGTATCCCGACAGCGAGTATATGCAACCTGCCTTCGCACACGCTTGATCCGCATGAACGCAGCCTACTTCTCCGAGGCCTCAACTTCAACACTGGCGCTCCTCCAAATGCTCTTAACATGACCTGCGCTGTTGAAGAGGCTATACGCAAGGTCGCCCCCAGCTTACAAAGCGAAGCACGCTCAAGGGCCATTGGAGCTCTTTCTAAGCTTGCTAAAAGCAAGACTCGCACTATCACACCCGCAGAGAAAACAGCATTGACCAGGCTGCAGAGGAACAAAGACATCGTCATCTTGCCTGCTGACAAGGGTAACGCCACTGTCGTTTTAGACCGCACCGACTATGTGCGAAAAATGTACGCCCTTCTGGAGGACACAACGACGTACGCCAAGCTGGCGCGAGACCCTACAAAGAAAATCGAGTCCGAGCTGCAAAAACTTCTTACTGATGTTTTCAAGTTCGTCCCCCCCCCCCCCCCCCCCCCCCTGACAAAGGCTATCTTTACAATCGCCTACTTTGTCACAACGGCTCGGCGCCAGCTATATACGGGGTGCCCAAGATACACAAGAAGGAGGTACCACTTCGCCCGATTGTTTACTTCACACGGTCACCACTGAACAAGTTGTCGGGATACCTCCACCGGGTACTGGCGCCTTTGGCAGGAAACACGCCTACGCACGTCAAAGACTCGGCACATTTCATTGACAAACTGAAGACTGCGACTTTTGGCGATGATCACATTATGGTGTCATTCGACGTGAGGTCCATGTTTACTTGCGTGCCGGTGGACTTCGCAGTCCTGAAGAACGACTTGTCTCTGCCAGAACGTACGCCCGTAGAGACAGACGACTTGTGCCGGCTCCTAAAATTCTGCTTGTCAAACACATACTTTGTGTTCAACAAGACGATGTACAAGCAGATCTTCGGCACAGTAATGGGAGCCTCCATTTCCGTAGTCTGCTCCAACCTGGCCCTAGAAACGATGGAGAGTCGTGCGCTTGCATCGTTCGACCCGCCACCTAGGTTTTTCTTGCGGTACGTCGACGACTGTTTCTGCATCATCCGACGACAGGATGCGGAAAAATTTCTACGGCACCTGAACTCATTTCAAGAGAGCGTTCAGTTCACGATGGAAGAAGAGAGCAATGGGCGCCTCCCTTTCCTCGACGTCCTCATCGAACGAACAGCAAACGGCATAACGACGAGCGTGTACAGGAAGCCTACCCACACAGGGAAGTACCTGAATTTTCATTCTGCGCACCCAATAGGGCAGAAACGCTCCGTTGCCGCGGCGCTTTACAATCGTGCCTTCAAGCTTTGTTCAAGCCCATGCAAAGGAACTCGTGAAGTCCGCCGCATAAGAAAGGAGCTTTCAAAGAACGGATACCCGCGTCAAGTGCTACAATCACAAGAACGACACGCTGCGGCCCTTAAGCCGAAGCAAAAGCAGCCAATAAGAAAAAACGTGCAGCCATCCCATATGCCCCTGGTGTCAGCGAGACGTTATGCCGGATACTGGCTGACTACGACATCCAAGTTGCCCATGTCCCATCCAGCAAGCTCAGAAACCATTCGGTACGAGCAAAGGACCCGCTTGAAAAGACCAGCTATCCTGGGGTAGTTTACAAAATTCCTTGCAAAGAATGCGGTGTAGCCTATATAGGCGAAACACGGGACTACAGGAGACGATTCAAAGAACACCAGCGTGACGTCAAAAACAAAAAAGCGACTTCTAACGCTCTCGCCGAACACCAGCAAAACACGGGCCACTTGATTGACTGGGATTCCACGCGCATACTTGAGAAAGAAAAATCATTATCTACTCGTCTGCTCAAGGAATCCCTTCACATACAAATGACAAGCCAAGCGATTAACAGGACACAGGGCAATCTACCCGAGATATACATCCGCACTATACGCAACGTTTTCTCTACATAAGCAGCAGCCCTTCTCGTTTTTTATCCCATTGTGAACAAGGCATCTGTAGTGGTACCGAAACGTCAATGCTCTTACGGTTATTTTTTTCCTTTATGACTTTGGTGAGTGTTCCTTTAAAAAGATATGCTGAATTTCCCTCGCAAGACGGGTTTCCGTCGAACCCTCATCTATGTACCGTAATATGTACGTTTTTTGCGCAGCATCTGATCATATCACTTTTTAGGGGTCTGCGACGAAAGGCCCAAAGATACCAACAATTTTTGCGATGCCTACTTTGAAAATCGTTTTTTTTAATCATTTTTTCCACTGGCCCGCTCCGCGTTTGATACCGCTGCCTTCGAATGAAATGGCTATAACATCATCCCTGTATTCACAAATAGAAGGAAGTATGTAAAGTGAAGAAGAAATGAATCTACCTTAAATTGCTTTACAAATCGTGGTATCAGGCGACTGATTTTGGCAATTTTCTTTGTCCCGCAGTTACATGTAAGAGTAAGAAAACCCTTGTATGCTGCCCATGCTTTTGAAGCAAAGAAGTTCGCATGTCAGTGGCTTATTTCTACCTTTGTCCCGCTAAACCACGAGCAAAAAATACTCTTGAAAATTAATCACTAAAGGGGTATAAGAGCTTTGCATTGTTCTGAGGATGCTTGGTCGGAAAGAACTTGCTTTACGTATAAGAAATGTAGTTCATTTTAGCAATATGTTATCATTCGTGAGCACATCACCAGAAGTTTGCACATGAAGCGTCAGTTGAAATCCTCAAGCTCAAAAGACAGCCGCATGAGACGCCCAGCATGGTTGCAGCCAGTTATAAAAATAAAGCAGTAATGAATAAATGAGACGTCACGGCTGCTCAGCGGCTTTTACTCTCGGCTGCTGATCCCGCGGACTAGATCCCGGCTGCGGAGACCGTATTTCAATAGAAGCGAAATACAAAAACGGCCGCGTGCTCCTCGAAGTTCGTGGACGTTCAAGAGCCCCAGGTGGTTTAATTAATTCGGAGCCCTCTACTACGGCGTCCCGGAAAGCTTGAGTCGACGCGGGGCGTTAAACCTCACATATCACAGCCAATACAATAATTATGACAGTCGTCATCAAAATGTGCATGATGTGTGTCTGTACGAGCGTACGATATTATTTTGGTTCCACACTAGAGGTGACTGAACGCCAATGTGTGCATGGACATGCAATTCATCCTGAACACTCCAAGCAACTGATTGTGTTGACACATAATTGTAAATTATGTATTTACACAATCACAGATTGTATTTACACTGTCTATCTGTATCTTTTGTTCCTTCCATTCTCCCCTTTGCGTCTTTCACTCACTCGCTCTTTAGAACCCACTTAGAAGGGCCGTTGAGTGGCAAGAACTTTAAACTTTTGTGCGGGAAGAAGTCATTACAGTACAGATTGTTTTTGGTGCGGCTTATTTCAGGTGGCGCCATCTGCCTTCGCAACTGATTCCAACGCCCAGGTGAGAAGAAAAAAACAGAGGTAGCCCCACCTTGCATTCCTTGAAGAGGTGCCATCTCTTCTAACTGTCCCTCTCTCTTCCCATATTGCAAAGGGTAATTTTCGCTTCATATCACTTTCTCTTCTTTTCGTTTTGATCAAGACTTTCGCCTTGTGTAATGCCTTTGAAAATCCTGGCTTATATTTTCTCATGCCGTGTGTTTGTAAATCTTTCTCTGTATCGGTTGTTAAGGTGGCAAGAAATGCGTCTTAAATAGCCTTCCCGTCCGGACTCCTATGCCCTGTTAGCAAGATGCTCTTTCACGCCTTTACAACTGCTGAGTTCCATTTCGCCTTCAAATAAAACAGCAGCAGAATAAAATGCGAGAAAGAAACAACACCAAAGACCACCCTCTTAAGGTGCATACCAGTAGTGTTTCGCAGCTTTCGCCGTTCTTCTTGGCAACGAATGCAATGAGGGTTCCTGTTTCAAAAGACTGTTTCCTCCATTGTACACGAAGCCATTATCAACTTCCACTAGAATGCCTTTGTCGTTGTGGCCTGCGCACTACACTTTGAATGTCAGACTGTGGCTATGTCTTTGACTGGGCTGTGACTTTGGTAATTCCATCTGTTTGTTTTTTACTTTCCTGCTTTTTCGTGTAAATTTTGGTTTCCGTTATTTTCAACGCTTCGCTGTTTTTCATTTTTCTTTAATTGGCTTTAAGCCGGGCACAGCGCTGCTGGCCCGGGCTTCCTCTTTCTTTATTTTATGTCGTTTTTAGATTTTTCTGAAGGCACCAATAAAAAGGTTAAAAGGGGTTGAATGTCGCAAAATGGAAGGTTTTGAGAAGAGTTGCACCAATAATTGCAGCGTTTCCTTTCTTATTTCGTGTAATTTGATATTAGTTCGCCATTAATGTGCCGCCGCTTCCCTGCGTAAGGAAGTCAGTTTGTGGGGCCTCTAAACAAGCAATCCACCTCCCTTTCTTAAGCTATTGAGTTTCCTTATGACTTTTGTCTAAGTAGGCACCCTGCGTTACTTTCCCTATCTAACAAGCACAGCTTCGATATTATCAGTATCATGCTTCTTGAATGCGAACACTTCTCGAATTTTTTATTTATCTTCGCTGCTTCTTTGATGTTATCGCCCGTGTACCAGTAGTATACTAAAATTAGGGGGTTCAAGACTATTGAAGTTCTCAAATCACAAATAAGCAGACATGAACATTGAACCTTGCCTTCGCAATGAATGAAAATAGCATATTTCTGTTCTTACTGCAACTTTTTTACGGTTCCTCGGTTTTCTTGAACTGCGCCTCTAGCTATCATATATGTGGACATCATTATAAAGTAAAAAAATTTCGGTTATTGTCAAGATAACTATGTACAAAAGCGGGTGGTTGCCTTGGCGACATGATCTATTTTCTTATTTGAGAACAAAAATTGCATCAACCACGAGCATGGCTCTTGTAATGCGTGGGGTGAAGCGAGTGCAGCGTATATAGTGAAAGAATATTTGTGCTATGCAATTTTAAAACAACTTCATAATTTTATTCTGTTTAAAAGTATTTAAATAACGCGTCATTTTACTCACCTTATGGTCGTGAAGCAGATATGTGGTATGATCTGCAGATTTTTATCTTTGTTTTAATTGGCATCACATTTTCTCACCTCCTCTAGCATTTCTTAGGAAGTATTTTATGACCTCTGGTGCTGTGTCGAACCACCCTGAAATTAGCTTTCTATGGCGTTATCAAAACAGTTGGAACTATGACTTTTTAAAACTTGTCCTTGTATTTCACTGCGATAACCCCACTGGAAAAAGGACTATGATGAAATGACCTCATTAGGCTTTTCATACAAATGCCATTAAATTTTTAAAATACTCTAAGACATCTCTTAAAAAATGTATGCAATTGTAAATGTATGACATGTGTAGGACATTCGTATGATAATCGTATAGCATTTGTATGACACACATGTATGAGGTTAGTTTTGCTGCCTTTTTCCTCTGGGGAACTTCAACTAGCTTGGCTGAAACTCGCTGTTTTGCAGTCGTAATTCAACAATTTATGTTTCCTTCCTTAGAGTTCGCGCATAAATAAATGCGTCGACTAGATTACTTTTCACAGCGTAGCACAATAGTCAACAATTCAGAATTGTCTATAATTTTAAAAACATAGCGGTATTAACTTAGGCTACATATCTTCGCTCGCGTATTGGTAGGGCATATCATCTTTCATAAGCCTTATTCTTCATCGGGCAAAATAGAAATAAATGTTGAGCTGCTGAAACAAGCGAACAAGTGCTGATGACAGTTTAGCCGCAAACTTCCTTCCTCCAATCCCATGCTGAAGCCTCGGGTAGAGAGAAACCTTTTAGAATTTAACGCTTTCCTCTTTCCTCCCTGTTTCTGTATAATAGTTTTGTGCAGTATTGTCGAAGGTCGAGCAGTCTCGTGATAGTGCGCTAGAACTTGAGACTTTTTTTGGCAGGTGCTTTTGCAAGTGTACTGTTAAAGCTTCGTTTGCGTAGTTTTAGCGTATAACGATAATAATAATAATACTGCTTTTTGTACAAGCCCGCATTCGTAAGAAATACATTAGGCTCCCACTAGAGCTGGTGTGCTGGTTTTAGGTATTAGCTTTAACAAAGGCAAGAGGGACCAGGCCTGCTCGCACGCACGCACGCAGTACAGCGGAATACTTTTCTTTTTGCTTTAAAAGCCTGCTCTAATTTTTCATAGCTTACAAGGCATAGACAAAAGCAAGGTAAGCGCAGCTCGATCCCTGATCCCCTTGCAACTCAAACGACGCATTTCCACAAACACACCACTACCGCTTTCAAGAGATATCTGGGAAGCGTCATCTTTATATTTATCAGTGGAGTCAGCCCTATAGGATTGGACAATACTATTCAAAAACTGGCAGTTGCGTAGTTCGCTTCATAGACACCGATTAGTTTCAGTTTTCGGAGGGAGCTGTATTTCTAGCGATGCGCTGCTCGTATGCCCACGGCTGGTGTAACTGATGTTACTTATATTTTATAGCGTGTGTTAGTGGTAAAGTCAGTACTTGTCACCACAAAAAACCGAGAAAAGCAGAATTCTTGAGTGCCCCCCAAAAAATTTTATGCTAAAAGAAAAAAAGAAAAAAACTGATGAATATTTAAATTCTAAAATTCTAACAGTGCTTTTAGCCGTCCTATAGTTGTGTTGCAGCACTGCGAACTAAGAATGGTATAGAATATAAATATTTTAAAACGATGTAATAATTCAAACACTGACCACAACTGTAGCAGGAACCCACGATTTGCTTTTGAAGACCGACATAAAATAAATAGCCAGGTATGTTAGTTCTTATACGCCAGGTGAACTGAATACAGTTTTCGAATGATTTACAACGGAAGTGTTCGTTATATTCTTATTTGAACAGCGCAAAAAAAAAACAATGGAACACAACGAAGAATGGACACCACAAGCTCTCCATTGTTCGTTGTGTTCTGTTGTTTTACTGCGCGTTGTTCAAATATAAATCAGTGCCAACTCGCCCAGTTCGCAGCCTTATATGTTTGTTATATATGTTACGTGAGAATATTGTGTTATATTGATCTGAAAGTGAGGTGCATGCTCCACTTACAGTAGTTATTACATGATTTCACTAGGTTATACAGTTATTCAATGTACCGTTCATACTTTGTGGTGGGGGCTGTGGCCTTTCTTGTTTTGGGCCGAGTGTATTAAGCGTTGCTGCAAACAACCTTTCAATGTTACAGTTCAAGGTAGATGACCAGAATTTTGCATACTCTGGCTTATTATTGATATAGCTGAGAAACCAAATGGTCAAGTAATATTGAATAAGCACTGAACCTCTGAAATCTCCTCGCATGAAATAGGAGTGCGGCGTAAGTATGGTTTAGTTCTGAAGTATATAAAGTACAAAAATGTTTACTCAAGATGTTGCTGTGAATATGGTATAACTCCAAAAAAACTAGTGGTAGAATCGGATTTAAATCACTAGCCCAAAGCATGAGCGGACTCTTCAGGGAAACTTTATTCACACGTTGTTTTGAGTTTGTTTTTAGAACAAGTACACCACGAAACATTCACACAGTAGCCAAAACAATACCAAGTGACTTTAAGACGCTATAAAAGTCATTGCACTGATGACAATGGAAACTCAACAGGCCGTAAAAATTGTAAAATGTTTTAACACAGTGAATAACAAGCTTGGTCGATTATCGGTTCAGCAGAGACAGTGAATCGTGTTACAGTGCATTATAAGAATGAAATATCAACCTTCTCTCTCGTGAAGAGACAAAATTACTTGCTACCTCATTCTTTCGATTCTCATCACCGAAACAACCCAAGCAGCACTGGTAATCGGCCCAAAATTGGAATCGTATTGGCAAAGGCCGGCCCTACAAAGGACCAAGATGGACCCATCCTGTTGCAATACTGGGCCAATTAACTGTGGTGCTTGGGAATGTGCATATTAAATATTATGAACCTTAAGCAAGAAACAAGTTTACTGATCTATGCTGCACAAATCAAATCAAAACAGAACAATTGCGCATGTAAACACTGAATGGCAACAGTCTGTAACACGTGCTATATAACCCTAGACACAAAAGACTCCAAGGTCCATACAGTGCAGGTTTAGAGCTAGATCTTTTTGAAGTCGGAAGAATAATGGAGGTAAGGTTCAGGTATAGCTAGTCAGAAAACTTGTTTCTACTCAAACTGTGCATGTGTGCAGCCAACGGAAGCAATGGAGGTTAATAGGATGCAATGTATGTTGGCAACAGGCCTGTCGGCAACAGGTTGACCGTGTGCACAACCTAATAGATTATTTTGCTATGAGAGACAGCTCCCAGATCCCAAACGGTACTTCAGAATTCACTTCCCATTGTTTGCGAACTTTTCGCTCAGCATTAAAGGGTGCAACAAAACGGAGCGCGTAAAGAACGTTGACAAAGTACAAATTTTGGAATGTTAAGGAGGACCCAAACGTGCAGAAAATGAAACGTGCGACCAAGGACGAAAAGAGGAGACGTTCCAAGCCGTGCACCAAGTTCTGCTAAGGGTGTAAATGGCACTAAAGAAAGCCAAATATAAACGTGCGTGTGAGCTTCGCTCGACCTTTGTCGGTGCGGCTCTGGAAAACGGTAGAAGAGGTGAAAGCTAACCGGGCTCACTGCAACACAATGAACATACTTCAATTCACAGCAGGGGGCGAATGCTTTTTTAATGGTTGTTGATTTATTTGGTTAAGGACGCCCTTGCATGAGCGCTGAACAGCCCTTTTCATAACTACCCATGGCGTTTCTGAAGGAAGCCGCAGGCCTTATGCAGGCGATTGAAGAGAACACGCTGTCCTAGCAGCCACGGACATGCGTTGTTGTACCTAGCTATTGTTAAAGAAGCGACTACCACTCGACGCTTCGCAGCTGCGTCTCTCCGCTGCAATTTGAGTACTCTCACTTTGTCATTGTGAGTACAGCCACGCATCCTCCCCACGACACGAGAACTCGTAACGAGGTCATTTTCACGCCCCTAACCTCCGCTCTAGAACCATCGTATCGAGGTACTTGCTTTTGTATGGCGACCGGAAACCTTGAAATTAAACAGAGAGATGGCCAATATCGGCAGGTGTCTGATATCGCCTTTCTTCGTGGAGCAACGCCCTGAAGAGAAATGAAAAGCTGCCGGAAGTTCTTTGGCTGTCCGACAATTTAAAACATATCGTGACAAGTATTCACGTGAAAAAGAGAAGGTGTATCAGTAGACGTATCAGTATCCAGTTCTACCAGGTCTTCTTACGCACCTCCCCAACTTTATCGCATCACTTCCATTCCACAGGCTTTACATGAAAGAGAGATAGAGAATGTGAGAGCGCTGTTTATTCAGAAGCAGATATTTTTCGCCGTGGGACTAGCCCGCCGACACGCTACTGTGTGTAGGAAGCGGATATTGGTGGAGGAGGGGAGAGGGCGGATAACGATCGAGTTGCTCTCTGGAGCCATGCCTGAGAGATGCTTATCGGCTCCTATGTGAAGGGCTGTGAACAAAGTTTTTCTCTCTCTGTGGCATGAGAAAGAAAACTGAGCACCTTTCATATTTTAAACTGTGGCATTCTTGTCATAATTAAATTGCAAATATACACATTCCTGGGCTGAACGTTGCAAAGTGTGTTAAGCCTTGCGATGTCTTTTACGCCACTCCTGTTTATATATGTTGTTGAGCGTTGCTCCGTTGTGATGCCTCGTCACCCCTGCAGCAGGGCAGAGCGATAGACTTTCAAGGACTGTCCTGTGTGATACTTCAGATTTCTCCTTTGATGTGTACACTATCATTACTGACACTCCTGGCACCTTATGGTTTAATTCTCTCCTTGTTTATTTATATGTAAAGTTTTTGACAGTCAGTAATATTGCCTTAGTAAAGCTTTCCAATATCAGGTTCTGCTTGCGTAAAGGAGCGCCGAAACTATTTTTGGCACCTTGCGTTAATTGCGTTACGTGTTAAATGTCGCCATGTAATCTTGAATTAGCCCAGTGACGCGGTATGCACAGCAATCATTCTAGAGCACGCAGTTTCTCAACTCATCTTTAACGAAAATCCAGCTATTGATACCAATCGACACGAAAAATGTCTATAACATGCACTAGACATGAAATCTTGGAAAGATACATTTACTATAGCAGCAATGCGAAGTCATCCGCGAGCACTTCTTTTGCCTGCCAAGAGATCTAAATTTCTCGGAAATAGCTCAAAAATTAAGAAAGCTACGCAAAGATGCGTGTCATTGTTTTTTTTTTCAATACACGATTTATAACTCCCCAGCTGTCATCGTGCAGTAATGCAAATAGTTTGGTATCGCCATTTCTAATGATTTATCCCGTCATTTGCATGTCACTAACCTGATATCATCGGCTATTAAAACACTTGGCTGCTTAAAACGTCACCTGCGGGATGCCTCTCAACATGTGAGACTGCAAGCATACATTTCGCTCATAAGAACTTAACTACAATAAGCTTCGACCATCTGGAACCACCATCACGCATATTTAACTAATGCCCTCGAAGCTGTACAAAGCAGAGCCACCAGATTCATTTACTCTTGGTACTCATTTGGCGTTTGCATATTATCGATAAAATTGTAATCAGGTTTATGCAACCTATCTGCTCGGTGTCGCACTGCCAGTCTTGTCTTGTTTCCGAAGTAATTTATTCACCGCTCGGACAAGAACCCGACATCTGCGCACCCCGCACCCCACCACGCAGATCCCATCGCATCGGTCACCTTCTTGAAGTTCTGCGCTAACGTGCCCGTGCTACTGTTTTTACCAACTGATTTTTTTTTGTCCAGTAGGAGCTGACTGGAACAGCCTTCGCCACCATATCGCTGCCATAACTTGCCCATCACCTTTTATGACTGCTGTCAACACCTGCACCTGGAAAATCTGAGCTCTCACGCAAAACGCCACTAGGGGTCTTTAAGGAAAATAATATGGCGCTATAAGTGATATGGCGTCAAAAATGCGCCCTCCTAGTCAAGCACCGATGCTCATTAGCCGTTGAATACCCAACCTACGACTTTTTACCGCCTCGAAAATATCTTCGCTAATGTATCCACATTCAGACGCTAATATGAGAAATTTGTTTGCGCCGCTAAAAATTCAGAAATCCTAATATCACCAAGTAGAACGAGTTAGCGCTGGGTATATTTTCGGCTGCTAGTCAAAGTGGTGAGAAACCAAATCGGAGGCCTCAAACGCACTTGGTACACGGACCGTAGCAGATTTGTTAAACGACATTTGCCCTCTTTTTCTTCCCGCAAAGTTGTTAGAAGATCTCTATAGCAGAAAGAACTGCTATAGAGATCTATACGAGATGACCCATCTGATGCCTTCCTTTATTGCGCCTGCCTAAGCCTACCAAGTTCATCATGGGCACGGCACACTAAGGAAGAGCTTCTCACACCGACTATCTTTCTTAGGAGTGTTTCCGGGAGAACCGGGCAGAAAGTATATTGAATGAGCTATTTTTCAAAATATTTTTCCTCCCTGGAATAATCTTGGTTCACCACCCCGCCAAGCTTTATTACTATTCTGGTAGCAGCAAGCAATAGTCTGCTACCAATAGCTTAGCTGCTTAGGCGTCGTGTCTGTATAGACCTGAGTATCTTAATTTTTCTTGTTGCTTCCTTCACTTCTATACATTTGTCAGATATTCTAAAGAATTCAAAAATACAAAACATTAATTGGTTGCAAAGTATGGCAATGACCAAAGCAGATTTACATTAGCGAAGATTGCTACCGCATTACTGGTGTTATGAATCTCTCGCTTTACAACTGGTCACTTTTTCTGTTTTCGGAAGCAGTACGCTAAAACCGGCTGCCGTGATTGTCTGCAATATTTGCACATTATTCTACACCTGACGGAAATTAGGCATGCAATGTATATCACAGTGGTTTCACAGGTTGGCGTTAATAAAGAAGGTTCGTATAGCGGAATTTCTCTTACCACTAAGCAAAACCTGCGACCGGAGTTCCCGGGTTCGAACCCGACCGCGGCGGCTGCGTTTTTATGGAGGAAAAACGCTAAGGCGCCCGTGTGCTGTGCGATGTCAGTGCACGTTAAAGATCCCCAGGTGGTCGAAATGATTCCGGAGCCCTCCACTACGGCACCTCTCTCTCTTCCTTTCTTCTTTCACACCCGCCTTTATCCCTTCCCTTACGGCGCGGTTCAGGTGTCAAACGTTATATGAGACAGATACTGCGCCATTTCCTTTCCCCCCCAAAAACCAATTATTATTATCAACGCTTCACAGAATACTATGCTGCTAGCCAAACAAACTCTCAGCATTCCTGGAAACTCTCAGCAGCACTGGAACTACTGCTGGCAGGTAATATTTATAAATTTCGCAGCCTGCACATCTAAATTTTACACGTGTCTTGTTGAGGTTATCCACCTTAATACACACCTCATTATACACAATAGGCATCACAAAAAGGTAATTTCTTTTCTGTCAGCCAAAGTGTTAACGCAGATTTATCTTTGACACAAAGCTCGATTTCTTTGTTGCCGTTGAGGGTTCTAACACTCTTCTATAGTAACGCGCAAGAAAATAAATATTTTCTAATGCTGCTAAACAAGTGAAACCAAAACCTAGCCAAACAAGAATTGGTTCCGATGGCGAACGCTTGGCGAAAGTTGGTGACGTTGCGAAACGAGACTTCCGTACAGACAAAGGTAGAAATAATCGACTCGGCTGAATGTGCTGCCAAAGCGGAAAACGTGTTGTCTCTTCAATTAAGCGTGACTGCTGAAAGTCAGTGCACGCTTTTCCGCACGGTTGGAAAACTGTTGGAAGCAGAAAAAGTGCTTTGAACAATACGGAAGTCAAATCGGTTCAGGACTGCCTTTCTTTCGTTTACTGCGAGTAAAACTCACAATGAGAGGAAGAAATGCTCGCGGTCGATGAAAACACTTCTCACTCGCGCTGAAAGTAACATGGTGAAGATCGTACAACCGCAAGGCAAAAACCATCTCACCAACTTCCCCGCCGTCTTTCCTTCTTCGTCTAAAAAAGGAAAGGCGAGAGGCGCCGGAACACGACGCGTGCATGCTAGACACATTCTATTATTTGTATTGGCTTGAAAGCGAAACCCAGCCTTGGTTCAAATTGATAAGTAGAAGAGAGCAACGAATGAATGAAGAAACAAAATGAAGCGACGACACAGACGTGGAGTGAATGTTTTGCGACCCCTGCACATCCGCGCCAGGTCTTCTTTAGCGAAGAGTCACTTTCGTTGCAGTTTCGCTACTTTTGTCGAGGTTGCACGGTCTGAGCGCTTTCAAGAGTGAGGATTCTTAAGCGCGTCGCGTCTATCCACGTCGACAGCGCTGAGAGGAAAGAGAGTTGGTGCTAAGATATGTGAATTCTCATATTTTTCACAATACTGGCCGCTAACTGAAAACATCTGGAGGCATTTGCGGTGCATATTGCGCTTTATTTATCAGCAGCGGGAGCCTTTATTATTCCGACCCTACGCCTCTCAGCAATGTGAACTGCTATCGCATTTTGTCCTCTCTGAAATCTTAAACCTGCTTTGCACTCACTCAGTTATAGACGCGGCTGTATGGCCTCCTTCCTCGTCCCTTCCTGGACCGACCGGAATAGCTTGGCCTGAATTTTAAATTTTTTGGGAGAATGTGCGCCAACAAGAATAGGGGAAAAAACAAACTCCCCTTGAGAGAACGAACCAAGCTGCCCCACGAAGCTCTTTACTTTACACTAATAAAGTTTATTCTCTATCTCTCTTCACATTACGAGTGATACAGTACCTGGTTACCCGCGGTATTTTCCTTTCCAAAGATATGCGCTCTCAAACGAGATACCCTAATAAAAGAGAAAACGTGAATTAAAACGTGCAAATGAAACGTAATCCTGCATGACTACATGTTCGCTTTTCGCACGCGCCGAGAAGCAATACTGCTGTCCATAAGTAGTTGAAGGACAGAAAGTGTGACTCCGGACAGGACGACCCACTTCGATGTTTTCTGAGAGATAACAAAATATAACTGATCCCATATTGATGTGTGTGACCAACTGGGCGTAGGCTTTACCTCCTTGAGTACTTTTCTCCTCTCTGTACTACTTCAATAGTTCCACGCGTCTCTGCGCACTCTATCGTTGGTAGAGAAAACAGAGGATCATGAGTTAATCCCCCGCCCTTCCCCAACATCAGATTATATATTCACCATCTGTGGATATTTTCATGTTTACTCGTTGCTTCGGCCGACAAAAGGTGTATGATTTCTTTTGTCAACGCAAAATCAGAATTCAGAGGAATGGAAAGTATGCAGTTTTCAAATCACACGGATTAAACATTTTAAGGGAATAAATTTGTGGAGAGCACTTCAGAATACTTACCTGCTGTGAATGCGAAAGCATGCAAGTGGGGTTTTCGGCTATTGCAATGGCGTACTACTCTAATGCAGTGGCCAACAAAGCTGATCTGTTCTCGCGCCGCCAGACTGAAAGTTGATGAAGACGACGATACCCAAACCCAGAGTGAGAGACTGGCAGTTTAGTGCGTGGGGTGCTGCACTACGGTGATGGCGTAGGGGCAGACCACGCTGTACATTGTTCATGTACATAGAACATTGAATCCCGGCAATAAATACTATGTTTTAAAAAAAAAGCAGTGATGGCATGCCGCTGTAATGAAGCGGCCAGCGAAGCTGATCTGTTCGAAACTCACTTGGTAATAAATCTTATTTTTCTTTCTTTTCTGATGATGTAGGCACTGCCAATGACGTCA
Organism: Amblyomma americanum; assembly: GCF_052857255.1. Classification (NCBI taxonomy): domain Eukaryota; kingdom Metazoa; phylum Arthropoda; class Arachnida; order Ixodida; family Ixodidae; genus Amblyomma; species Amblyomma americanum. Next base: position 46,459,037 of record NC_135502.1, read on the forward strand.
CGAGGTCACGTGGGTGTTTGGGTCTGTTTCTCGTGGACGGTAGGTCAACGCCGGATTTTCTTACTTATGAGCCATATAATGCTTTCGCATCAATAAAAGAAACTCTTTTGCAGCGAGTTTCGCTTGCGCCAAAACACGACAATTATCCTGCTAATTGCAGAACATTTTTGAGACTACAATCTTGGCTTCTTTTCTGTTGGAAGGTTAGTGCTATATGTGGTTACATACATCCCACTAACTTGATACTGTATTTTCAAGAGCTGTGGTTATAAAAACTCAATCCCAAAGAAGCAAGGGAAGACATGAAAATGAAACAAAAGTGGAGTACTTGGGCAGACAGCCCAATGAAAGAAGCATGCCCTGTGGAGAGATAAAGCGCCTGACGTGTGGTTTAGAGTCACTGACTGTTAACTAATACAACACTTATACGAAAACACTTTTGACCTGAAAGTCGCAAGAACTGGGATACGATTGTTACTCCCAACGCTACCTAATAATTATTGAAGGAATTGGGAATGGCTTTGGCTTTTTACGCATTCAGAAGATTTTGTTCTTTCCTAACCCACTGGGCGATGACTGTATTGCGTTTCAGCACAAACATGGCGAGCAAGGCGTTCCCTTTTTAGCAGTGTATTTGACCATGCTTCGCATAATTTTCAGTTGTTTACATGACACTGAGAATTTGGTGCTAGACTAAGCAATTAAAAAAAAAACAACGGATGGCGTGCGTGCAGGCGTAAGTGCACATTATACGAGTATTCAACTGGCTGTTCTCGTAACGGAAGAAGGGTCCTTGCGGCGTTGTTAAAAATCTCGCTGATGACGTTGTTAAACGAGGGTCATGTTTTAACTTTCTTTGAGCTCAAAAGTTCTATTCAATCCGTATGCTTCGATCTTTCCTTTTCTTCTTCATCATGCTACTGCGTGACAGTCTGCGAGAAGGATGTCTGTGTAAGGCGTAGAAAGAACGTTAACCGCCTAAGACAAATGCATGCCAGAATAATCAGAAACAGGGGAGGAGAGTGAGAGAGAAGCAATAACAGTACAAAAGCACAAAGACTGTTAGTGTGAGCAAACAGGCGGTGACAAAGTACACTGTGCCCTTCAGCGCCTCGAAACTCGATAAGAGCCCGTGTCCCAATACCACCTTTGTTGAGGGCGCGCTATTGGAAACGCCGCCTCTCAGGAAGCGAAGTCGATACGCTGCAGTGTTCTCCGTTTCTGCCCACGATAGGCGCACGGCACTGGGTGCTCGCATGCCTTGGGCGCATGCCGCGAGAAGTGGGTTCTCGCGTGTGCCGATGCTCGGTGTGGCAAAGAAAGGAGAGCGGTCGACACCGCCACCTCGCGGCAAGAACTGGCGCTCCGGCAATACTGCAGTGTTAAGCGTGTGGACAAGACGGCAAAGAAGACAACTGTGTTCGATGAGGTGGCATATTGTTGCCGCTGTTGCCCTCCTTTTCTTTCATCGACATCCCATCTGTCGTTCGTGTGACCAGGGACTCACAGTCTTCCTCGTTACCCTTTTCTTCCACTGATATCCATTTACTCGCATCGCTGCACGACAGGTAGTCTCCGAACGGCACTCGTTAACCATTCGATGCGTTGCTACTTGTTTGCAGCTCACAGTGAAAAGACAAAACAGAAAAATTGAAATACAAAGGCCATTTTAGGAGGTCATTAAACGCGGAAAGGAGCCCTTAAAAGTACAAAATATGAGCGAAGATACGATGGAGACGCTTTTGTTAAAAGCGATACACGAGAGAGGCTTCGGTCATCTCTATTTTGAAACGGAGCCTCTGAAAAACAAAAATACGCTATAGTCAGGTGGTGGTGGTTAGTATTGAGTGTTTTTTTTAGACATCGAAACTACAGCCAACATGTCGTGCGTCTTTGGTCAAAAAGGTTCGGAGGACAAAGGCTCTAATAATTACCAGTTGCCGGAAGAACTTTGTGTAGGAAACATTCGTGGTTCCTGCATGCTGGATGACTCCGTGAATGCTTTAAATGTAATGCTCAATCCCAAAGCACTAACGGTAGCCGCTGAATGCTTTGAGAACGGTGCTGTAGCATCGATATTCACAAATGGCTTCCTGAAGCACTTGATTCGAAATTCTAGCCAGTAAAGGAAGAGTTTTCATATATGGCTTTGTCTGGTTCCTTGAACCTGAGATGCCCCGTTCCACTTGTAGTTGCTTTTGGAAAAAGCACTGGCGCACTGCGGTAACTTGTATGAACCAAATTTGAAGGAAACATAAAATGTCATAAAACTTTCTTGGTCTGTACTTGACTTTCGTCCTCCATATAGATGAGTTTAACCAGCCGGAGATAATTTCTCACTTCATTATTCGTCTAGACGGCTATTTTTTTCACCGATTACAGTGCACCAACTTAATAGTGAATGTCTACTTTTTTGATATCATTGTTGCGAATTTGTGCAGCGCAGATATAGTGCCAACTCACAGAAAACTTTCCTTTGTCGCTTTCCGTTCGGACTTCAGTAGTCCACCCGCTGAGAGCTTCCTATTCAAGAATGTTAGATTCTGGCGCGCGCAGATTTTTAACCCACTACTATCAACGCTTCAAAGCAAAGTTCGGACTTTCCGTTCAACCGAGAACCAAAGTTTTGTGCCCCTGGAAGCGCTGCCAGTGTCCCGCCCTTCTCTTTCGGCCCACTCATTTCTTTTGTACCCCTTCTCCGATTCACTTTCCCCGGCTCTTCCTCATTATAGTTCTTTTTTTCTGGCGCAGTTGCACTGTATTGTTGAGAAGAAGCATGCCGCGGCTGCTGAACGGAAGCGAAGGTTTCGTCAGAATGCGGCGGTACATGAACGTGAGCTAGTAGAAAAGCGTCAAATTCTGTGTGATTCGAAATATTTGTTGCCAAAATAGCCAGTAATTTAATTTTAAGTTGAATTTGACGGGCTACGACTTCAAACAATTATCGCCACTCCCCTCGAAAGAACACTTGCGTATTCCATTGCACCGGCAGCGTATTCTTTTTTGAACATTAATATGCTGCCAACATTGTTCTCCTCCTGCAGGCAGAGGGCAACTAGTGACCACATCGTTGAAAATACATTTTACGACACTGTGGTTAGCAGTCCTCTACAGATTCAGTTAACCACAAACGCCATTATTTCCTTCCGTATATGTGTCTGAAAAATACTTATTTTTTTCTTTGGCCCTTAATTCGGTTCTCACGAGTGATTTTGGGCTTAATTTTTTAGATTTTGGATCAACACATTCGGTGACAGGACAAAAAAATTTATTTTCTGGTGTGGCACTTGAACGTCGTTTCTTTTTTTTCCAGACAAAGAGCTACAATTTTATATTTTTTGAACCCAAAGATTAGCTTACTTGCATGTGCTACCATGAGAAGAGCTTTCAACATTTCCTCTTTCACATTATTCCCTAAGCGGACCAGGACATGAAATGTCGCTCAACCTTATATTCTCGTTTCCCAAGCACGAATATAGTCCCCTGTTCTGTTACCCAAACATAATTAAATAGAAAAGTATTTGTGATACACCTCGCTTTAAATTCTGTATATGTATTTATTCGAGGCATTTTTTTAGAAAACACGAACGTTTCCAGTAACAGGAATCAGTTTGTTCTATTTATTTCTCCCGGGTAGATGCAGTTACGAACTAATTACTTTATATTAATAAACTTTATTCTGTATCTCTATACTTTTCTAATTTCACGTGGATGCACCAGAGAAAAGCAGTTTTGAGCTATACCACTATTGAACCCTTTGCACACATTTTACGATAAAGTTGACAGTGGACACCAGCATTTACACAACACACATAACACCACTTGCTGGGCATGTTGGTCAATTATGCTTATAATAACACAGCGCAAAGACAAACACGGACAAGTAAGGAAACACCATAAAGCTCTGTGTGGTGTTTACTTACTTGTCCGTGTTTGTCTTTTCGCTGTGTTATTGTAAGCATTTACACGAAATAAATCAATAAAACAACAAAATACAAAGCCTAACACCCAATATGAGCTCGCACAGTAATTTTCCCAGCATATGCTCGCAGTGAAATACTGCCCCCATTTTCTTTTCAAATTGTTTCGGACAGGTTTATTATGCAGTAAATTTAATATGCCTGCCTACTTCTTCAAGTTCATATATTAGTGACATTAAACTTTGTGAGTCATAACTTGTGTCACCAATTTGTGCAAGCCATATTTTCTGGTTTAATATGTCATGGTCTAAAGGCATGTATATGATTTTTAAGAAATCTTTCCAAGGGCTTTGATACCTGAATCGCATTTTTCATGACACCGTAGAAGACACCAACTAATTGAAGTATGAAACTTTGACACTGCCAACACTAGAATACAGCTGTGTCGCTACGACTGATTGCCTGTATGCTTCTGGAAGCAAAAAAAAAAAACCGGAGTCGCTGAGAAAACAGCCGTCCGCTTTACAGTTCACAAATATGATATAATTTAGCCTTCTTCTCCTCTCCATGATCTAGGGCTCACTCCGCTTTCCTCAGGGGGTCGAATGGAATATTTAAAGGTTTTTCCAGATGCTAATTATCTCTCCGCGATTTAGTCACTCGGCAACCAGCGCAAATTTCTTAAACCATCATCAACGAGAAGCTATCACGAACTAAGCATTTCCCTTTTAGTCATCGAACCGAGACGTTCATATAAACTTTTTTCGGCGCAAAACAAAAATTTTGAACCCCCTTCATTACCTACTGGTGTTATAGCTTTGAAATAACTTTTAGATTCTGTGTTACCTAGCTCAAGTAATCATACTTTGTTTTCCATGTCCTTGTTTGTATCTCATGTTCTGCCCTTTGTTACGATTGCATTCGTGTGTTTTGTTTTCTAGAGCGCTAGCACTTATGCTCCCATTCGCCGATTTCGCAGTAGTCGATTTGTCCAGTCCATTTAAGCTGTACAGAAACCTGGGTCCCGCAAATCCCACCGGTGGGAGCACTGACCGTCGCAGGGCAGGGGCACATGTCTTAATCGGTTCAGAACTGAGCCAGGAGTGTTAGTTGGCCTTCCAGAGACCTGTGAATGTAGACAGCGACCAATTTTGCATTTATATGCATTAACCAGTTAACCTATCGCGTCATTCTCTTAAGGCGGGGCTTAAGTTGACTTCGTCGATCTCGGTCTGAAGCCTGCTTGGTCTTGAAAACTGAGCCTCGAACCAAATCCGAAGTGAAAATCGATGTTCCAGGCTACCTGATTCCCCTATGTTTTCGACACGCTACATTTTCCGCCGTTTTTTGTGCCTTCAAGTCATAGCCTTATTCGAGACTGCAGTGTGTGAAACATGAGTAAAACATCGAATTACTTTTCATTACGAAGCATAAGCTTTGCATAGCTGACTGTACGTTCATTAGAAGAAGATAGCATAAAATAAGCAATGTGACCACCTCATACACTATGTAAAGTAATCAGACGAGCACATTTAGTCTAAAGATTGATTTTAACTATTTGTTCTCTTTCTTCACAGAGTAAAGTTCTATGTTAGCTGAAGGTATTTGTGTTAAAATGAAGAGAAAACTTCTGCTGAAATATTCGCAGTGTATTGTCGTACCATGTATTTTGACCTTATTGTACGTTTAAGCGCTTGCTGCTCCTGCTCCGACGCTCTTGCGAAAGTTCTTATTGCACTTTTTTCTGCTATAAATGGGCGCTCATGCGGCTACGCAACTGCTTCTACTCATTGATACCACACGGGCTCAGAATAAGATTTTTCATTTTACGGATCTTACAGAGAAAAGATTGACTGACTGACTGACTGACTGACTGACTGACTGACTGATTGATTGATTGATTGATTGATTGATTGATTGATTGATTGATTGATTGATTGATTTGGGTTTTTGGCTTAAGGTAGTTTTTGACGATAAGCTGGCCAGTACCTCTTCTGGCGTCTTCGGTGATTAATCAGGTGGCCGGTACATTGTTTTTAATTGAAAAAAAAGAGATAAAATATGAAGAAGACGTGCAACTCACCCATGACGCAGCGTGGGCTCAGTAAAGCAAATCAACAGCTCTCACAACATTCACGCCGCCTGTGAATTTGCTCTTGCCGTCTGCTATATAAAGGCTACAGAATAAGAAAAGAGATGGAGCGGGTCTGTTAAAAAGCGTCTTAGTTTCTACTAAAGTTCTCTTTTCAGGAATGCATGCGCCAAAACCGCGAGAAGCAGTGAGATGGTGACAACATTGACGAAGCATTTAAGCATGTTTCTCTTGTTGGCGTTTTGCAAAGTCAGGTGAAATAAATATTCAACAGTTAGCGTTTTTATTTTCCGTTTGTGTACGCTCACATAGCACCCTTTTTTTGTTTTCGTTCATTGCTACTAAATAGTGACTCCTAGTTTTAGTGCATTGCCTCTATATAAAACGCAAGCTGTGTTTTGAGTCTCTGAGGCTGTGACTTCCAGCAGTTCATTTACATGACAAGCCGTTTCGTGCGTAGAGCTTCGTAAATAGGTGCAATGAGCGCTTAAATGGCGCGTAACGCACTCACCAACTCCCCATATTTAGGCAGGTTACAAGAGGCTATTCACGGGGGATATGCAGCTTTTTATGCTGTGAATCTTTGCTAAGCCAGCTGCCTAATACATTCAGAGCACATATTTATTTTCCTGACCAGTTGAAATACATACTCGATAAACTGCTTCACTAGCGCCATTGATTTGGCCTGCAAGCACATCATAACGGCTGGAAGCCAGTAGTCCGGTTTTTACAAGTTTAAAAGACGGTTTCATGCCTCAGCTTTTCAAGAAACTCATCCAGTCGGTTATGTGATCACCGGTGTCGGTCATTATCTTGAAAGAAAGCGATCCTCCGCGACAGAAAAAAAGCGGCCTGCATCGATATACATTATCCGGCGGGGTCAATATACCACGCAGCCGCTCACTGAGAGCCTCCGGACATACCCAGCTCCGAAGAAACGACCCGCTCTCCCTTTTGGTTCTCTGAGTGTGTTCAGCACGCTGCTAGAGTAAACAGCGGGCGTGCGCGTGAAGGGCCCGAGAAAGGGCGCCCCGAGATTCGTGGCGGTCGATCAATCCGCAGAAAGGGAACGGCGAACACACGTACGTACGTGCGTAGGGAGAGAGCAGAGGAAAACAGGAAGATGTAGCCGTGGAGCCGAGACATAGCAAAGAAGCAAATAGATGCGCAGCAACCCTTCTACTAGGGAGAATGTTTCAGAGGCTTCATTGATCCAACAGAGTGCATCTCCAGACACGACATATGATAGGCGTCCGCATGCTCCGCAAGACGACTCCGCGCCATTCCAGTAGCAAAGCGAAGCAATAGGCACGACCTTTGCTTTGATATCCGCTCCTTTTCTGCAAGCTTTCCTTTCCCTGTTCGTGTTGGTTTACACCCTTCCCTCCTGCAGTGCTTCAGGTATTGATGCAGTACCCCTCCTTTTGCGCGCCTTCGTCGGTAGGGCCTGTGTACTGTGGCATGCGCAGGAATTTTTTGGTTTAATTTTGAAGAGAAACAGTTCTTTGTAGCTACCAAGTTTGCTGAAGGAGCATATCTGTATCAATCCAGATGACTAGGGGGTCCCCTAAGGTATAGTTTATTTTTAATAAAGGTGTAAAACTCATTAGCATCCACGTAAAGACAGTGGGGGGATGATACCCGAGCAACCAAAGTTTTACATCTTTTATAGAAACTTCGTACTTATAGAAAAGCTCATCTTGATCGGAGGATCCAGCCAGGCACCACCAGCTGTCCGGAACAGCCGCTCTATTAAGCTAACCAGGACAGCGAGCAGATAGCCCATTCCCAGCAGAGATGTTAATCAATTCACTCTCGCTTTACCATATCTTAGCCAACCTGATGAGGATGGTTAAGATGTGTGAGGAGACGAAGGATATGGTTTCGTCCCTTCACGTATGTTTCCTTGTACTATCGAGCTGACGCCGTGCAAGTCCGAACTCTTGTTTGTGCATACGCCACAAAGTTGTTAGTCGCGGGACGCTGCACTCAGCGTTTGCCTGGTTGTTTGTACGACAAGAGTCGGACCTGTTTGCGAAGTGGCTGTACGTACGCCTCTCTCTCCTGTCAGTTTGCAGGCGACTTGCTTTCGCAGTCAGGAGGTAACTTCGTTCAATTGTTTCCTAAAGAAAAATGAATACACTATGAACTCGTTTCTCTTTTTGTGCGTTTCTTTACGTTGTGTTCTCTTGTGTCGTTTCTTTTTTTCACTTTTCCTTGCGACTCATATAACTTTCCGCCTTGCTTATGTTTTAATATTTGGGTTTGAAGGTTCGCAAACTGTGTTTGACATAGTTTATGCAAGGCATGGAGCTTGAAGCTAGCTTTACACCATTTAATCACATGCATCTTTAGGACGTGGCAATAATGATCAAGACAGATTTGCTTACCTTTTAAACTATGTAGTGAGGTTGTCGATGCAGTGAAGAGCTTTTGACTTTTAACTTGCCTCAAAGTCGCACATGTCGCGTTGTCAGGCATAGGAATGAATGTTTTTATGAGTCCGATCGGGCGAAGCAAAAGGCGCTTTCGGTAATATGGTGGCTTTTTTTGCGCGATAAAGTTTAGACTTTTCACCAGTAATTCTGATCATTTGCGTCCTCCTTTCATTTTTACTACTTCATATTTTGGAATCACCAACGAGCCTTAGCGCTCATTTCTGATGCTTCGTGGCGTGCAAAGGAAAACTAAACTACATCGTCATCTGCAATGTCGCCGACACAACGACTAGCACTGTTTAAAATAATGCGTAGAGCGCATTAACCTTCGAAATTTTCATCTCTCAGTGAATGCATATTTTTTTCTAACTTTTCTTTGTTACTGCATATTATGGTACTTACGTCCATTTTTTGGATTTTACGCCCGACTGTAGTCGCCGACCTACGTCGGCCATCAAAATGCACGCCTCTCTACTTACAGCGTACGCTGCATACAGACCACGTGTGGCGTCCAGTGCACACATGGTTGCGTAGGTAGAACAGGGCACTCGTATTATCCAAGTTCTCTTGGGAGATTGTTAAGAGGAGCGAGGTTTAGTAGACCACAAAGAAGGCAGCGTAAGAGAATACACGGGCTCTTTTAGGAGCCCCGGTAATATTAGCGTAGCTAAAAAAGCGAGAAATTTAGGATATTGCGTAAAGGAGTGGTAAAGGCAGGCGGCCGTAACGATGCCGACAGCAGCGTCTCAGGAAGACTACCGTGGCGGTTTCTGGCCGGGCACTGTGGGGACGCTTTAGCGCAGATCCGCGTGGCTCTTGGAGGCGTGTTTGTCAGTAAACAGATGTAAATCAACTCCCGACGCCAGGAGAGCACAGCGAGCACGCATCCATGCCAGCTAGCGTTGTGGAACGTGACTTTCCTGCCGAATGCACGGCGTGTTAGGCGGGTGGAGGAGATCACCTGAATATTCTTTGTGTTTGAAACTAGGTAGCCAGCCAGCTCGCGTGGGGTTTTGAGTGCGCGGGTATGGCTACGTGCTCCGTTAAACTAAGTGGTGTTTCATGTACATGTCTGGAGGTGTGGTACGTGGTATATGAGAGCCCGCTGCGTTTCGGTATTTCGGCAATGGGCAATGTGATGACCGCTGAGGTATAATTATTTACTGCCATCCTTTTGTTGCTCTTCGCCAGGACCAGATTTTATGGGGGGCGAGTGGTGACTGTGTATGCTCGCCGTGATGCCACAAAAAATTCACTGCAAAGCTGCTTTGGTAGCCATTTTTTAGCACAAGATTCCAAGAATTGGATTGTGTGAACAGGATTCTAGTCGGGTTTTCCGTGTATAAGTGCCGTGACATGTAATATTTTGCATGTCGTTCAGTCACACTTGGGTATTTCTTCAAAGCTGTTGGCGTGAGGATACGGTTTTCTCGATGGCAGTTGTTGAAATAGATTTACTGTTTCATACAGGTCTAATTTCAAGGAACCCTTGCTTTGCGATCACAACTTGGGGGCGACGTTTTAAAAGTGATTTTTGCGTCGCTTCTTGGTGCCGAGTGTTAATGAGATGTCACGATTGGCGCGAAACGCTGCTTCGAGAACACGGGCAGAGTAATGGTGGTTCTGAAAACTTTCCCAGGAAAAAAAAATGTGTCGCAGCTCTCACAGAAAAATTTGAAAATAGATTAGTGATTATCAACGCCAACTTACCGATGTAAGTGTTAGATATATGAAATCGCCAGTATTGTTACTTTAATTTATAGCATAGGTATAAGTAAGCGGCCGTCTAGTCTGGCCCAGAAAGAAATGAGAATGAAACACCTTTTGAAAAGGATCGCTATATTTATCCCCCCCCCCCCCCACGAATTAGAAATGCTGGTGAACTTTTCCACAGCAAGGAGTTTATTGAGTGACTTATTGGCAACAACAAAGAAAAAGCTGCTGTTGTTTAGCTCTGGTTAAACCTGGAGGGGCGCGATAGCTACAGCTCGCAGAGTGGAGCACGCTTAGTCGAATTGTTAAGTCCGTCTTTCGCCGCTCCGTTTCGCTGGGCGTCCCTATTTCATCTGCGTCCCTGGACGTGGATTCACTTTTCCCCTCTCCCCTTCTACACTCCCCCCCCCCCCCCACTCGGTTTCATCGGCCGCACCGCGCAGCCGGCAGCTGCTCCGCACCACATGACCAGCCACGCACCACGGGACCAAGCACGTGACCAACCACCACGGCGACGCCGCCACGCTGAACGAAATGCTAGCGTAATGAAGCTATCGCTACAAAAAAAAAAAAAAAACTTATCCAGAGGTAGCGACAGTTACATAAGCCGTTCGCCGTCGTCTGGGGTGAGAAATAAAGGTGTCGGGCTTTTCGATCCATTACAACATGGAGTTAAATTTTCCATAACACGAAATGTATTGACCGCCACAAACGTGAGTATTCTGAAACTATACTTGTGTGCTGATAATTCTTGGCGAATAATCTGCTCGCGTTTAATAAACCTGCACGACATTCCTGGCGAGCGCAATAAAAGGTTGTGTTGAACTCAGAACACTGTTTTGAAAAGCAATTATCACCGAACCTCACGGCAATATATTCCCGGCGTTAAATTTTTAACGTGAGAGCATTTTTTGAAGCGAAAGCTTCACTACGGGACCTTGGACTTCAATCGAAAACCCTGCAGTTGTGAACTTCAACTGAGTTAGAGGTCAAACCATAGTAGAGCCACGGTGCATAGCCGGGTGCTACACCAAGGTGGTCAATAGGCTTAGAGGTGATACCAAGGTTAATGTTGGCCCGCCCAAATCTCAAGGTCAAGCCAAGGTCAAAATCAAACTTAGACATTGGGGTGGTCACTGGGGTGACGGCATCGTGTGACATCACACTCGACATCAAGGTCAAGTCGAGGTCAAATTGAAAGTTGGACTTTGGGGTGGTCACTAGACTGACATTACATATAGAATAAGTGTTCTCTCTTACGTGTTTTATGTCAAGCACTTGGAACTTGGGCGCAGCGCGTGCATGATAACACGCGGCAGATTAACACCCAGGAGCACCTTTGAGCGTCCAGTTAAGCCAATCTTCAGACTCTTTTTGTTAAATGGAAGTATTCAACGCAAACACATATCGATCCATGCCAGTCCTTGTACCGAATGTGGTATGTGTGCTTGACTTATGGTGATATGAAGGAAAACAAAGATAAAGGTCTGCTTAGGAGAGAAAACGGCGTGCTTTCCGCCTTCAAGTCGAGCATGAACTGGTAGCGAATTTCGAACCTATCGATATCCTTCCGGTGTTCTCGCAGTGTGACCCCCCAAAAAGAAGTTACGTGGGTGCACAGCGAATGCAAAAGTCGTCCTACGAGCATCGACTGTAAATATTTCATCGCTGGTTAAAGTGTCCAGACGCCCGCAGAAGACAGAATGCGGCCCAAACGTCGAATCCATACGGCTGGTTGAGAATAGGAGCACCAGGGAGTGAGTCTTAACACGTTCGTACTGGTGCAGTTTTCCCAATGTTGCCCGTGCATGAAAGCTCAATTCTCTTGTTTTTCTCTGCGGTGTAGTACGCGCGATCGTATTTGCTGCGTAGGAAGCAACGCTATGCTAACCTAACCTAACCTAACCTTTTGTGTGGTACCGCCAGCAAAGTGTAGAAGTAACTAATTCAGAATTTTTTGCTTAGGTTTCTTTTCTAATAGCTATTTGCCCTTTTTCTTCAAGCAATATATTTTAAGAGTACAGCACAAGGGTTTCCGAAATGTTTTCCCAGCTTCAGTGCAACCCGATAATAATCTGTTCACAATTCGTGGAATGCAGAACCGAGCTGTCACTGCGGCTTATAGCTCACTTCTAGAGTTGCTAAGTTGCATTACTTGATTGAAAGAGCCTCACTGCTGAACTTTGCTCCTGAAATACTTTTCCTGAGAACTGTACCCAGGTTGTAGGACGACACGCTATTTTTGCAAAGGTGTTTGGTATGCAGGGTACATGGAAGGCTTACAGTTTCTGCCATAAATCACTTCACTGCAGCAATTGTACCTGGCAGAGGCCACGAGGCAACGAAATCAAGCGAAAGAAACGACGTGTAGTATGCTGAATTTTGCGGAACGAAAAGCTTGAACAACGTCTTGGATTTAGAATAGCTTATTGCTCACTGCGGAGCCCGCCCAGATAACATATTGTTTTGGCCTTACGACTCCGGAAATGAACACTATTGAAAGCATCCCGTTTAAAGAAATTTAAGCGTGGCATGAAGTCGTTAGTAGGAGCCTCCGCTCCCTTGAAATCATTTGCTGAAACATGAGCGATGACTAACTTAACGAACTGCTCACTTGAGTGCTGTGTTCATATCCAGGCGATAGCGGCTTAGAATATGTACTACCTAACTGCTACGCATTCATATCTGTTTATTCTAAGCAATGTCTTGCCGCTTCAGTAAATAACGTATGAAAATATGTAGGCAAAAGGCCTGCCTATAGATGTCGCTACCTTTGTTACAGAAGCCGTTTATATGTCGGAATGACGTTGTTACGGATGATGTTGCGTGTCCGCTCAAATCTCCTTTAGTGATCAGACTCAAATGTTTGAACGACGTGCTAGTTGCGTCTCTCAGATTTTTTTAAAAGAGTTAGACTTAGAATTGTTGTACAGCACTAAAACAATAGCGAGACTCAACAAAGCGCAACATAACCTAAAAAATGGGTTAAGCACACTGCAGCATAAAAAAAAAAACATCGAAGGCTCGCATCCGTCGTGATCTTGTGAATTCGAAAACACACGTCGCTTCTAGCCTGTGCTCTCGTGCAGCAGTGCAGCGTAGAGCGCACTTTCTTCCATAAAAGTTTCTGCGACCTCCTTGACGCACAAGTTTGAAATTACTGTGCGCATTCGAAACCCAGGGTTTGAGCAGAAAGAACAGGCACCGACAGCGCCCCGTGTGCCGTGTTCATGTTTGCTGTAATCTTGTTTCATTAATTTTTTTTCGGTGCTGCTTCTCTTTGATTTTTGTTTTCTCTCTTCAATACTATTCTGCGCTAGTACTTCGTGACTGCCGCGAAAAGTTTGCCACAGAAGTTGGCTTCTGTTTGTTTTCGAACATAATTTAGCAATGGTGCCTCTCGTGCGCTTGTGGAATGCGCTGCTTGTTCTCGTTTTTCATGAGCAAATTGTTACTGAAACTACGCATACAGAAAGCTAAAGATGTCGCATAGAACATCCTGGCGAAAAGGAAGCAATAAATGAGACAACTAACAAAACTAACAAAAAGAAGCTGTTCTAGCTCCTTGATTGTGATTTGTTTTCAGGTACTTTTGTAACCTTGGATACCTGACTGTGACTATAACTGCAAAGGTGTGCTGCCACCATAAAGGACATGTGGCAAAGACACATGAAGCCTATGTTATTTTCTGTTGTCTCAGAAACAACGACTTTAGGTTCAACTGAACACATACAGAACCGGCGTTTTTGTTGGGAGAACAAACAAATGCGGCCCTCTGGAAACCTCGTGTGCCCGGACCAAGCAGTGTCTATTGTAAGGCGGGCAGATGTTTAGAAACAGCGTGCTCGATGTTGACGGCACTTGTCTTGTACAAAAAAGTATATTTGCATTTGCGTTTCACGACTGCTGAGTCTGTTTACGACGTGTGTTGTCCAAACTGAGCATATCCTATGGGCACGGGCATCAGATTATAAGTGCTTCCTGCTGCTGCTTGAACCGGTGACTGAGGAACCAGTGACACAATGAAAAGTTTTTCTTAGCTGGATGATTGAGGATATGCTTAGAGGATAAAGTAGAACGACTTCAAAAGTTTAGATCTATGTCCCCAATTCTGAGCTAGTCGCGAATATCAGAACTCGTGTCCACACTATTCATAGTTTATTTGCAGACTCGTAGCAAGCTACATCATACTTTATCTTCAGTAGCTCGTTGCTGCAGATATTTATTCAATTAGGTGACAAAGAAGAATCGGCGATATTGGGGTCACTCATGTGGACTGCTTTTTTTTACTCATTTTCCATGACTTGCAAACGCCCCAGAACACGAGAAGCCTTAACATAAGGGTATGTAGCTAGGTGTGCAGCTTTCGAACTGAATAGGCAACAACAAATTCATAGTTTTTTTTGCTGACAGGCACTACGCTACGGAAAAACGTTAGCGGAGTGTCTGTAGGATGATCCAAATGTCGAGTTTGTTAAGAGAAACGCCACCACGTTTTTCATCGCCTTCCTTCTATGTGCAGCACTCGAGCATTGAAATACGACTGGCCAGTACCCTCTCGTGCCGAGACACTGAATCTTCTTTTTAAATATTGCTCACCTCAAGTACTGTTTACACAGAATCCATATACCGTTCGACGAATGCTTCAACGGGACCAAAACAGCTCCCCAGACAGAATCAACCCTGCGGGTTTCTTCGAGCAGGTTAGGTCGCGGATAAGGTCTTGTGTATTTATTTCTTCGACCAGCTAGCTGCTTTGAAGGTCCGCACGACAATATTTTGTTTTTCACATGCGGAACTCCACATTACAATTTTCCTGGCTACGGCACATAAACCGTCCTTGCGGACTGACCATAAAGAAAGCAGCATTAGAAGAGTTTTCTTGCCTTACTGTGCACGGTTCCTTACACCACTGCCTATTGGTACGGAAGAAACGGCATGAGCGGGAAGAACAGGCACGACGCTTGTCTACGGTTACCCTCATGCCTAGGCATACGAAGACCGCGCGCACTCCCAGTACCGGGACGTAGCCTCCCCGCTTCTCCACTCCCTCCACCCGCCTTTTCTCCTGCTCTGAGTTTATGGCAGACCAGGAGACAGTCTTAATAAACAAATTTTGCTGATGCGCACGCTCACTAGGCCGCACATTCTGCAACAGCAGAACCCTTTGATGTACCGCTCTATATTGTACTGAGTCGATTTCCAATGTTTAAATAATAATCTAAAGGTCTCCTTTTTTGCGGGAATAGGTTCTATCAATTCTCGATTCTTAAACGATGCTAGTGTTTATTATTCCGTTTTCTTATGTGCACTGTTTTTCAAACTCTGAAATTGGAACAGTTAAAGGGTGACTGGAATGGTAATTGGTGCCACTATTGAGTTTAACAATGCTCGTTCCGCCCATGATTACAGACGAAAATTGCTAACTGCCCCGTAAAATGTTTCATTGTGTCAATATACAAGTTCTGTTAAGTTGCTGTAAATTTTTTTCCCTCATCGGCATTGCGCTCGTAATATTTTCGTGTGATATGTAACTCATTTATACCACTCGTAACTTTTTTGACGCGTTAAACAAGGGACTTTTTATTGACTGCATATTCTTGGAGTTGCAGTTTTATTCTAGCATTTGATCTTGTTAAACACAAACCTCTTTGTTTGAAGCTTAGCAGGCAGAACATTCACAATTACGTTCTTTCATTGCTTGAGAGTTCTTTTTTTTGTCGACAAAACTCAGTCTGTTATGGCGAATACCGTTAATTCTTCACCTGGTTTTATAAAAATTTTCTACGCAATTGTAAAAAAGCCTTCCACAAAGCTTCTGGAGATTACACTGCTATTTACCGAAAAATCGCTTCTATTTCAGAAAGATCAGTAAGACATTTGGAAGGAATAATGCACGTAATATTGTACCGTGCGGGTGGAAGGAGGTAGCGGGTTTCGAATCTTAGTGTTAATTCCGCATAAAGAAGGATATAACAATGTATTCACCATCTCATAAACCGGAACTCTTTTCATTACAGGGTTATTGGGGGAAATTCTCGAGGACAACCACTTCTCACACCGCTATAAAGAAATTATTATTGGTCAAAAGCGTAATGCTTTATATTTCCGGAACAACTAGTTACAAAGACGCTTTGTGGGCTCAAGAAACGCCCGCTGTACCACTCTACTTAAAAAAATGGGCAAAGAAAAAAACCTTCCGAAAAGTAAGTGGTGTCATGCAGCCTAGAACAAGAAAGGCAGTACGACGGGCACTCATTAGTAGTGTCGAATGACCGGTTCATGGCCAATCTGTCCCAGCGATCAGACGCAGGTTTGCGCACGTGAACGGGGTCAGCAGGTACCCGCGCTGCCATGCACGGGGCAAAATGACCGAAAGCGGATCGATTGAGCGACCGCTCTATGCAAGCACAACGACGTCTACGATATTGATCCTCTGATGCCCTGGCCACTGGGCGGGCCAACAGACGCGAAAGTCAACAAAACGAGGTGAGCTCTGCAATCGACACCTGAAAATTTGGATGGCGACGCAATATGATAGTTGTCGTCTCGGAGGGTGTAACAGACGGAAATAACGCTGGAAAAAAGCACTATAAACGAAACAATAATGGTACAAAAATATACACCAATCAAGAACGAGGCTTGGCTGGGCGCACTCAGCACAACGACGGAGCTTCACGTGGCTGCGAATGTCGTGTGGATGAATTACAACAGAGAAGAGAACATGGAAGTCAGGGTCACGCCTGTCTTTCCTTTTTTGATACGATGTCCGCCAGCGAGAACCGGTCTGCAAACTTAAAATGAGACTGTATTGATAGCGATCTAATCGGAAATGCTAAAATACGCAGGTAACGCTGCAGTCATTAAAGGACCGCTGAACCCCCGGCTAAACTACACTGTTCTGGAGTACACATCAGTGAACTCTGAGGTTTGTAAATCGGTGCTTTCCACTTGAAATGTTTACTTTTCGCAGGAGGCTTAAGAGGACAGGAATCCTCCATTACGTTATCTGCTCAATGCCTAGGATTCTAAATCTTGAAAGCTGTGAGGGAGAGAGAGGTTTCAATGTGAGGTAAGCTGGAGATTTCGGCCAATGGTGCACTTCTCCGGTCAAAAAATAAAAAGAGAGAGAGACTGCTGGCGCCTGTTAGAAAAATAGAGGAAAGGTGGACCATCACTTATTAAACATGGGGCCAAATGCGACATAATTCTTAAACAAATGGAAGGGTTTAACTTACTTAAAAGAGCAGATGTGTGAAAGAATGATTTTAGTCTTACTGGCTCATTTTTTTGCTTTGCTGGGTCGTCAGCACGTGTGGCAATGATATTAGAATGAGGTTAAACTGTGATCGAGGTTAACTTGATCTCATCTGTTCGCGTCGCAGATGGAAGTTGATGAAGACGACGACGTGCACTGCACATCGCGAGAGTGTGTTGCACTTTAAAACGCCATTATAACCTTGAGAACAACATCAATAATAACAACACAAAATGAGGCGTGATCGCCTACGACGATAGCCAATCACGCCTTGTGCGTCGCAACGTGCAAGGCTGCTTACAGCAGCAACGTGAACGCGAGTCAGACAATCGCGAACTGCTAGCAAAGGCAACAGAAGGAAACTCCACCTAGTTTCGGTTTCAGCTACTTCAGCGCGCCTGGCGACTGGAGGTAAACTGAAGCTTGAAACTGAATGATTCCCGCCCACGCATGTGGAGCAGTAAGGCTGCAGCTGTGGCGGAATTGTCCGAGGGACTGGCATACGAAGCTGCTTTTTTTCCGACGTCCGTGGTCCGAATGCCGTTCAGGGATCAAGTTTTTTTCTGCTGGATGACTGTGTCATGACGACGATACGACGCTCTGGTTTGCTTCCCTCCGGTCGCTATGGGAGGAGATTGGCGCTGACGTCTCTGTTTGCTGGACAGTAGTGTATATGGAAGTTTCCTACCACTGGCAAAGCGTCAATTGAGGTTGGAGACAGCCTGAACGAGGGAACGCAGTCGACGTGCAATCGAAACTGCGGAGGAACGTCAACGCCAAGGGGGGCTTCTCCGGAGTTTCGTTAGCCAAGCGGCGTTGGCGTTCAAACTGAAATTAAGGCCCCTTCCAATTCCTACACAGACTACAAGATAGTCGTCATCAATTTGAAAAAGGAAGACGGGATGGAGTAATGAATAAATAACATTCAGACACATGTGTAAAGGGGGCGTCGTTAATAAAAAAAAATGGGAGAGGGGGCATTTTGACGATCTAAACTTCGTGAGGCGAAACCTTTCCGCGCGAGTTTGGCTGCTACTGTTGCTATCTCTATGAATTATCATTAATTAATCCCTAAATAGTAAATCCGGCGTTTTTTTCGTCCATTCTGTTTTTTTTTTCACTGTGCGGTGAGGACTTCCGGTGTATGTGACGTCACACCGTTTTTCGACGCAATTTTTATGACGTTTTTTCCTATAACTAATTAGTTACTATAGAGTCATCAAACTTGGCTACTAAGTTCATTTTTCCTCCTCTATCTGATGCAACCATTTTTTTCTCCTATCTTTATTAATTCCCGATATATTTCACTATGCTGGGACGACTTCCGGTGGATGTGACGTCCTACCCTTCCCGTCACTATATCGACAGCCGCTCTGTTTCGACATTTTTGGCTATAATTAATTGACTAATTACTCTACCGGAATAAAACTTTGTTTCCAGGGTAATTTTTTCTTCCTCTATCTGAAGCAGTCATTCTTTTTCTCTTATATTTTGTAGTTCCTACTAAACAAAGCGTCAAGGACGGACACTTTTAATGGCCGCGAGCATGAGCCATTAAAGGCTTTCGCCCTAAAATAGCCAATTTGCTGGCCAGCAGAAGAGCCATAATGTGCCGCCCGACAATTGTGAGGCAAGTTATAAGCACACTAACATTAATGCTACCGCATTGAGGTCTGCTTCTGCGGAGCATATTGCCCTGGTTCTTTGTTTCCGCACTTTGTATCTCGTCGGCAAAGAAGCAGCAGCATAATCTTTGTTTTTCTCACAGAAGTTAGCGTATATTGACATTTTGAGCGTGAGTAGACATGCGCATACATAGGTTTTGTCAAAAGCCTCTTTTGTCGCCTGATTTTACATTGCATTTAAGAACTAATGGCAGCCATGGACTTATGGTCTGCATTTTTTATTATTGAATTTACGCGTGATAGCTTTCGCCATTGAGGCTATATGTGTGCTCAGTAAAATGAAGAGGGTCGTAAATCCACATTTATTGGTGAGAAGAGGTGCAATCACTTTTAAATTTCATGTGTTCTCTTTCCTGTGCTCATGGTTCGTAGCTTTATTCGGTAAATGCGGGGCACTGCGCACATTGTTGCAGAGTGTGAAAGTACGTGTGTTGGCGCCATTTCTGCTTCAATTTTTAGTGATCCCTGCACACGAAAAGAGCGTACACTGCGATGAATTAGCATCCATAGAGTTTCAGACAGATGTGCTTTATTCTGCGTCTGAGGAACAGCTGGAGAAAGTCCAATGTGTTTAGACGACAAATCTGGGTGAAGTAAATTTGCAGGAATATCAAAAAATTTTTAATACGTTTCTTTACTAACCATTAGGGTGCTCCTCGGTGCATGGTACCCTTTAATTTTTCCCATGTTATACAGTCTAAAAGTGATGAAGATCCTGAAACAGAAGGCACGAGTGAAGCAAAGCTTATCATTGAATAGTAGGTCGCGTGATGGTGCTGAGAAAAAGCCGGTGAGGTTAGTGTGACAAGCGCCAATTGACGTAATTGTACATGACGAAGGCCTTTGTTGCCGGAAATTTTGTATTCAATATCTGGAACACTGTGTGGAGTCAAAACCAAATGTATTTATTTCTCTTTTGCTGTTGCTCTCTCGCCGTAAAATTTAAATGTGCAAAAGGGTTGGTCGACGGCGAAATATTAGCGTGGGCTTATTCTGCGCCATCTGGTTAACTAATAAAATGCAGCAGCATTTTTCCACATTTATTCAGCGAAAGGCTAAATTGCCTCAAGAAGTCGAAGATAAATAATAGTAGGAGTGGGGAGGAAGAACTGGATTTTTACAATGGTGCCGTTTTCGCGGCTAAGCAACGGATCCGGGCCTCTTCTCCGCCGAGTTTTCCAGAAGAGCGCTTTGTCACTGTCTCCTCCAGTGTTTACGGTATCTACATTCTCAATCAATGGGGGCCCATTTCGCCGATGGTCAGGTTGCTTTGGGTGCTTCCGGTGGCACTATTGAGAATGAATGGAGAATGAGCGAGGCTTCGCAGTTCTCATCCACCGATGGGCGGTCGATATTGTTTCAATGGATGCCGAGCGGTGAATTACTTCACGGAAATTTAGTGCAGCTTATCCAAATAATGTTTTCACTTTGACCTTTAGGTTGCGGGAATGGCTGAATGCTAACAAAGGAGCGAAGATATAGCGGCGAAGCTACTGAAGGATTACGGTGTTCTATTGTGTATATTCTATGTCGGATATGCTGTTGGCGGTGGTGGTGGTTGTTATGGCTGTATAATACGAAGCACTTAATTCTAAAAGAGTGCTTTTGCGTGGTCTCCAGGGTGGTACTACTACTGCGGGTTCCGGTAGGTAACCATGAGATGCTCGGCGTGCTCCAATAGGCATTGCTGCCCATCGGCCTTCATGTCGATCACGTGCTCCCCTTTGGAAACAGTAGTGGAATAAGGTGTGGCTTTGAGACGACGCGGCATGTCCAGACCAAGTGAAGAAGGGTGGGCAGAACTACCACACAACAGTGAAGCCAGCGTGAAGGTCGAGAGGAAGGATCAGGTAGTGTGCTGAAAAACGGACAGGTTAAAATATTTGTTTAAAGTTGAGGCCCGAGAGTTATCGGGTCTCATGTCTTGTGGGGAAACGTCGTGGTTAATGATAGTATTTAGCGGTATGTTCTTGCTCTTCTTTGCTATCAGGACGCTTCTGGTTGAAAAAGTCAGTCATCGCTCAGCGCCCCTATAAAAAGTTATCCAGCATGCTCAGCAGCTAGCCTTGCAGGCCCAGTACTGTATATTCAACTCTTCCTGTAGACTAACTAGAGCATATACAAACTGCTTGGGTTTCTTTTTTGTGTTGTGTGAAGACCCACCGTGGTGGCTCAGTGGTTAGGGCGCTCGACTACTGATCCGGAGTTCCCGGGTTCGAACCCGACCGCGGCTGCTGCGTTTTCATGGAGGCAAAACGCTAAGGCGCCCGTGTGCTGTGCCATGTCAGTGCACGTTAAAAAGATCCTCAGGTGGTCGAAATTATTCCGGAGCCCTCCACTACGGCACCCCTTCTTCCTTTCTCCTTTCACTCCCTCCTTTATCCCTTCCCTTATGGCGCGGTTCAGGTGCCCAACGATATATGAGACAGATACTGCGTCATTTCCTTTCCCCAAAAAAACAATTATTATTTTGTGAAGGGCTAGTGTTAGTACTAGCACTCGGCATTTTTTTAGAACTGTGGGTCCTCGGACAGAGAGCTGTGCTGCCTGATATTTCCTTCTGCTTTCTATGGGCTGCTCCACAGCATTTGCATAAGAAGATGGATAAGAAAAATGCATTACTTACATGCTGCTCGTAAGCTAGTCTGAAAGAAATAAGCGCCTTTGTCGTGTGTTCGTAACCCACCGGCGGCATATGGTTGTTTTTCTTTTGCTTTCTAATCAGTTATCTTTAAGAAATAGCCATTTACTCTCCCACTGATGAACACTACAAATTAGAAAAAGAAACGTCCCTCATGCTCCTTTTTCTCGGTGACTGTTGTATTCCTACATGCACGCCTTCCTTAATAATAAATATCTGGCTTATCTAAATTTTTCCTTGAGGAAGCATATATGGCAGCTATACATATCAGACAGCAGACATGCCGCAGTTACGAGCTTCTGGTTATTTTGTAGGTTCGTGTCAAATAAAGTTAAACGAATTCTTCCCTGACGAGTTTATTTTTGCTTACTACTTGGACAGAAACAAGGTGGCCACCGCTGCAGTTTGACCCGCGAACTTGCGCTCAGCGGCCGTGCCCAGTAGCCACTGTAAAAAAAAAAGAAAAAGTTGCTTTGAAACTCCAGACTCCACCTTTTCGAAATAGCATTTTGTGAAACACCTACCTCATATCTGTACACTGAAATGACAGGAACGAGAAAAATGAATTGCTTTAATTTTACTTTTCTCTCAATACTCGATGCACAAGCTTTGATTAAACGGCATAATTTTTTCTCTGTCTTTGAAACCCTGGATCACACTCATAAGAGGCCGCTTAGCCGATGGCGCGGTGAAGAAAATTCAGTTCAGATAGCTTGGAAGCAATTCCGGGAGAATACCAATAGGTCTTTAATGAAATCGAGGAGGGGGGGGGGGGGAGTAATTTTACTTGATAGCGCCAGGAGTATGGCCGTGGCAGAGGAAATGCAGCGTGGGGAGAGAGGCACGTGCTTTTGGCGAGATAGCGACGCCTACGTCTGAGTACAGCGGCATCGGTTGCCATCAGGGCAGCGTGGTCAATAGAGCGCAACCACTTATCTACTTGCCCCTGAGGACACGCGCAAAATCGATCCAGCAGGCCGCGCCGACTAAGCGAGCTGCTGCTATAGAACCGTGGATGATCCTTGTTCCATTAGTTTCGCTGGCGTCTGGAGTGCATGACCCGAGAAGTCATCAATTTTAGGCACTTGGATTCCTATTACGCTAGTGGATTGAGTGTAAAGAGCGAAGAATTGTGCAGTGGCGACATCAAATGCAAGGACTAGAAGAGTTCGTTTCGGAAAAAAGCACGGCACACTGGAATCACGGTACTTGAGTGACGTAAATAAAAGAAATTAAAGAACATGTACCGAAATCATGGGATTTGTATTGATTTTGCCATTATTATGCGCTTTCAGGCAGCAATATGACTTTCGTGTTTGAATTCATGTTGGTATCCTGGGATGGCCCTGAAATGAATGTTTCAGCCCATGAACTGAATGTGCTATGTTTTTTAAGGATTATTAACACTTGGCATAGAGCTATTTCTCCGAATTAAAATGAAGGATATTTAGAAAAACATTACAGATCCTTAACTGCCAATAGCAGTTTGTTACAAATAGCGCTAATTTTATGCCGCTAGAGCGCTTGAGTGCCAGGTAACTTCAGAATTCAGACTGGATTCCTGCAGGAACTCAAGGACAAATGACTACAGAAGAAATAAAAAAAGGTCGCTTTTAGAAAACACTGTCACAAAATGGAATTGTGAGAGCATCCTTACTGTGAAGACCACTTTCACTAACAACACAAAACGTCATCTCACGCAAATATAAGTCGCTAAGGGCATAGCGTGAGCCACCAGCTCTGCATCCTTGTAATAATAATGGCACTCAGTCTAGTTCAGCAAAAAAAAGGTATGGATTGTGAGTGCTTTTATAGTGTTGCCTGAGAGGAGTTGGTGCCTATGGCCTAGTTCCGTAAGACCTCCGGTCTACCAGTTAATTATGTCTAGCCGGGGGACACATTTCACATGATACTCCGGACTCCTTGAGTGTATGGGACAAATAAAGGAAGAGGGAGATGTTAAAATTTAATTCAGTTACTAGTTAGGATTCAATCGTTCTCGTCTAAACCAACTATTAGCTAAATTAAAGCCGATTTATTTATTTATTTTAGGATATTTAAAGTAATGAAATGAAATATAACAAGTCGTAAAATTGTGAATAGAGGTGTTGCTTAAGAATTGTTTCCCGAACGCTCAAGCTAAGCCTAGAACAGATTGTTTCTCTATGTATATCAATATCCAAAATTGTCGGCTTATAAACCGCTGGCGAGATTCGCTGGGTGCCAGTTTTTCAAGCCACTATGTAAGTACTGAGACTGGGGAGGACTATAGTCAAGACAAGAGGACAACACCACATAAGAGCCCCATGAGACACGAGCCCAAACTTTCAACTGAGTTTATTTTCGACATGGCGCATATTTATACGCATCTAATCATGGGACACACGAACATAAAAGCGCTAGAGCCAGCCAAGATAGCAAAGCAATCACCTAAACCATGCGAGATATAAACTATCCTCGCAAGTCATAAATTTCACAAATTACCGGCTAAAAACAATTTTTCTTTTTTTTTGTTACTAAAGACGGGTCGCTAACGAACCCAGCACCGTCCGTTTCTGAAGCAATGCAAAATGCTTCCCACAATTCCCTTGTGGTCTTGTCCTTTGACCGGTTCCTGGAGTCCACATTCTTATTTCTCAAGACCTTCAAAAATGTTTTAATGTTTCATTGCAGTCGAATAGTTACGGAAAGCTGACGGGAATCAGTGAGCGAAACCTATTAATTTTAAAATGCTAGTTTACAGGGTGCGCCATCTTGCTATGCTTAGAAGAATTTGGCGTATTAGTTCATGTTGCGCCTATGGGCTGCCCGACTGTTGGAATGGACGCATACTGCACCGTGTTTTGTTGCCTTGCACAGACTCCAAGCGCTGTAAGTAAGCAGACTTCATCAGTTTTGTAGCGCTCGTATTTTGTGTTTTCGCTCGGACGGCGGCAAAGTGAACAACGTCAACTTCGAGCGAAGTCTCGATCTCCAGTAAATCTTCCTCCGCCGGGTGCTCAAGGCCATGGGGAAGACTTGGCTGAGCTACATTCTAGAGACGCCGCTCTATAAGATGTTCGTCGCTTCTCTTAAAAAAATATATATCATCAGCCGCTGCTTGCCAAGAACGCTGTGCCGACGGTTGGCTGCGTTTATCTGGGGCTACGCTTCTCGTTCTGCAACACTGCTTTTATGCCATGGGATTGTTGTTGTTTAGTCCAGGAGGTCGCGAGGCTCTCGCTTTTATCTTCAAGGCAGCCGTCATACTTTTGCAGGCTTGCGCGGCGCGCATCTACGACTCAGCCACCGTCATCACTTCTCCGCGACGCGCGTCTTTCACCTACTTTTTTTTTCTAGTGCCTTATATCTCCGCATGAAAGTGATACTTCCTTATTTATCGCCAGTTGAAAGGCCCGTGCAGGTCCATCTGCTTTGTTTTTGCTGCCAGGTATGTATATATGCGTTTCTACTCTGCGTATTGCGTGTTTCACATTGCAAGTTTCTCTCCACTGGGCGAGCAAAGCGCGAACAAAGTAGGGACGTGTGCAAAAAATAACGCGAACACTGACTCAAAACTCCCGTTCTAAGACAGCGTTCGTAATACTCGTCTTTATCGCGCACGTTTCTCGGCTTTTTTGTTGTTGTTCTAGTTGAGGCGAACAGGGGTGCCATCCAATAACAAATCCGCAATGGACCTTGATTTCTTGCCTGTTCACATTTTTTTTTCTTTGCGAATGCTTACTGTGGCACCATTTATTAATAAATGCGAGGAGAACTTCAATTCGACGATGCGGCGAGCTTTTTCTACACGAATAGTGGCATCGGAGAGACCGGAAACCATATTCAAGCGTGACATACAGCTTTGAATGAAATGTATTTGAACACTGAACCCCCTGTGGTTTAGTTAAGTGATCGCTATTTCTCAAGCGAAAAATGCAAAATACTGTGGCGCCATCATTTCTGACCAGGTGATGTCACTCCCGGCTTGATGACGTCACGTTTGGTCGGGTGACGTCACTACCCTCCACCCAATGGCCGAATTTTGTGACTGAGGCAACGTTACTCTCCTGATGAGGCTTGCAATGTTGACGCATCAAAAATGCGGAGGTAGCCGAGTGGTTGCTGGTACCGATCGGCACCCATGAGGCGTGGGTTCGAACGCCACTCAAGCCTGTACCTTTCCTCGCGTGTTATATTTTCTCGAGTTTTCTCCTCGTCTGGACGGATGGACAGAGTTAAATTTCGGACAAGATGACCTGAAATGTAGCTATTAAATGCATTCCTTCCCTAAAACGGTGACTGATTGCGGGAATCTGAAACAACATAGATGGTATTAGGCAAGAAAGCAAACGACATTAAACGCTTTTAAGATGCGTCGCTTCTGAAAAATTTCTTAAACACACTCGAATAAACTCTGAAACTGTGCGTAAAAGAAGTTGAGCATCAGAAGCGCTGTGTTAAATATCTAGAAAAGCCACACTAGCGGCCTATCCCAGGTGCTGAGTATTTGAAAAAGAGCACGAGATTGACTTTTGAATGATATATATTCAATAAAATTGACAACCAGTGCTCTTCTTTCTGTTAAACTTTGAAAACGCTATGACATTAAGAGCATTTAGAAAACTAAACATAGCAAAGCACTCCATGCGAAGATCAGCAGAAAAATGCGGAATTTGGAAGACAGCAGTCTAAAGGAAAAATTTAGAATGAGATGGTGTCTACGCAGAGTCGATGGAACAAAAGCTCAGGGAAGAAATAACATTAATAACCATACGTTTCTTAAGAAAAATTTGGATTGGCTGCGATAATAACGCTGAACATAATGCTCGCTTTCCTTCCCTCCTCCGCTTCTTACAGCATACAATTTTTGGCTGACCGTTTTTTACGGTCTACTATTAATTACCATTCAGCATCTCGCACATGAACTTTGGAACAATACCAGTAAATTTTTGCCATGAACATTTCTGTTTTTATTACTTTCCAAGAGAGACACGCTGTGTGAAAACCTTCGTGGGGCCAATACGAAAGTTTGCGTAGGTCGTTGAAGCTGGCAAAGTTCTACTTCTGACGAAGCGGCGATGAAAATGACATTTTTGAACTCTCCCAAAAACCAATATGAATGTTACTTACGGTTAGATACGAGCCTTTTAATAAATAAGGAGTCTCACAGTAATAGTCGAACAACATTCTAGGCAGCTCGTCTTTATTTAGCTGCGTTCTGATGCACTACACCGCTAATATTGATATCTTGAAAAAAGTGCTCTTTTCACTTAAATGATATTTTAATTAATTGTTGACCATCTTGGTGAAACGCACTGGAATCATGGACTTCCGCGAATTATTCGACAAGGTGTCGCATAAAGTACTAATTCAAAAATCAAACTGCTATAGTAAAACTGACCGTATTATGACGTGCAAAGCAGCCTATTTCTCACAGATGTCATTTTCTTACTTTAAACAATACTTCGTGTGCTTGGCTGGCGTCCCCCGGGGACCATTTTTGGGATCGCTTTTGTACTTATTGCCCTTTGCAGAAAATTGGAGGGGACGCTTAAGCTCCGGCTGAAGGATATGACGCGATAGAGTTAGTTAGTCAATGTGACGTGTACTTTATTCCTTTCATATGTGCGGTTACCCGTCAATAAAAAGGAAGAAGATATACGGAACATCTATGAGAAGCCAGGATAGAAATAGCGTGAGCTGTAACGTGGAACTATTTTTTTACGAACAGTTCAGTAATAGTAGCAACGTATAGATTATTTCACTTGTTATGTTTAAAAATACAATAACTGTACTTGTTTTTGTGTTTCTAAAGCACTTTGCTATGGTTTTACAAAAAAGATATTACATAAAACTAGCACTTCAATGCGTATGTATACGGGGTGTCTGAAAGAAGTTTTTCAGGATTTTTCAAATGCACACGGCAAGCAGTGCACGAACGCTGCGTTCGCATGTAGGTTATGTGACTAGGATATAGGTTACTTGACGTTCTAACCATTTTCTTCAGCGATAAAATATATGCACTATTAATTTACCGCTGAAAAACACCCTAAATTAAAAACAAGCAAACATTCTCTTAACGGTTTTGGTTTCGGTGACTGTTGGCTTTGCGTTCGAAAACCGAGAAATAAACATTTCCCTCGTCAAGCTCTTAGTTAACGAAAATTAATGAAAGTTCAGCCACTGCAGCTAGCAAGCATGTTTACTATATAAAAAATTAGAGCCGACCTTTTTGTAGACTCTTAGTTTTTGTAAAATTCTCCTAACAAGCGGGAGTTGCGAGATATTCGCCTCAAAAGTTTCGCTTAATCTGAGTAAATGCGCTTGAAGGCGGTGGCCATAGACGCGAAACTTCTCCCTAGTATGACGACGCTGTTTTTCATGGTGTTTCTTTCATTTGGCTAGGCGCAATTGAAAGCAAAACATGCATCATTTTCCCTCTCTCTCTACGCCGTGCGCACCCTAGACGCCAAAGAAACAGCAGCCTCAAGGCGGGATGGGTTCTGCTCCGGCCGTCACTTCCTTGCATGCTCAGTTACGTGGACTAGGTTGAAACATTGGTGAAGAATATCTCGGAACACAGGCGTGCTAGAATTGTACCAAATGGTGTGCTCTATCAATGGCATCGCCTCTAAGTTTCTAATCTGCAGATGCATGACAGCTGGGGTAGATAAATACCTTATTAAGTTATTTCAGTAAGTTAGGACGTCGATTTCTATACGTCCTCTCACATTGCATCCCTCAACGCCTAGGTACCACTTCTGCACTTAAAATCCCACAATTTACTTACCGTCTCACGCGGTGTCTGTGTGGTCACATGATCTCCACGCGGAAATATCTTCCGTCTACTCCTGCGCTGGTTTTATTTTACATATAAAAAGGGGAAGCTTATTTTTGAAGACATCGTATGTAAAAAAAGCAAGGGTTAGAGATTGGAAGCGAAGGTCAGGGGAAAAAGCTTTGAGGGCTTGGCGAAGGTTTCATCTAATAAATAATGCCTTGAGAGCAAAGCATTCAGCCACCTAATAGATAGCGCCGGTTCGGGCTTCTTCACCCTTGCTTGCTCTGTCTGCAACAGTTCTGCGTAGGCTGCGCGCAAGATGCCGTCCGTCCAGTTCGCTTTCTGCAATGGTTGGCATTAGCAGCAGCTGCTGCAGAAGTGGGGTTGCCAAATTCCTTGCCATGTTGGCGGCATTATTTAGCCGATGTAATGGATTCTTTAGTGAAAATCTCTCACAATATTTGCTGCTTCCTTTCGTTAATCGTATACTTCTTTGGTGATATCTAGATCATCCCAAATTATTTATTAAACTGCTGCGGTGGCTATAATAAAATTTTCAAGCGATTCCACGGAACATTTTCATGTTTTCGAGCGCTCAAGGAGTAAGACCAACGTCATCTAAAATTCTTCCCAGAATCATCAACCTAAAAGTTGTTAAAGTCTGCAAAGGCTTTGGGGGGGGGGGGGGGGGCGTTGCTAATGCGTTCGGGATATCTATGGAGTTGGGAACCGGGGCCAGCTGCGCGAGGAACGGAGGTGAGGCTCACCCGTCGAGTGGAACGAAGAAGTAGGTTTATTTGACGAGGACACCGATATTTACAACATTAAACCACGTGACACTTGATAACGAATTAACATGTGCTGATACAGAAAGACAAAACACAAGGAAAGCCTGAGAACTGAAACCAGAACCAAACCCGCTAATATAACAGAATGTTTCCTTAAATTCTGTAGCTCATCCCCGTTTCTAAAATGATTAATGACCTGGAAAACACCGGAACACATTTCTTACAATGGCAAGTGCAGTTCTACATTTTAGACACAATGATCAGTAAATGAACAAACCTATGGAATCATAATGCATTCGCGTCACAGAGCAGCAGTGCATGAGTCAGCTTTTAGGAGAATTTTCAGATAGGTAAATTAATTTTTTTGTCGTCTATGACTTTCATTGTTAACTATGAGAGTTTTTTTTTTTTGAGGCGCCACCGTTAAATGCCCCGTTACACACAAAACCCGCTGTCGGCGTTATGAGAAAAAATCATGGGCATGGCTCTCTCTGCCAGGTCGTCCTTAAAGAGCAACTTAGGCCACCTAGGTTACGTGACCTTGCGGCATCCTCGCAACTTGCCCACCGGGTAGTGAGCCCACTGCGGTGGGTGGCAGTTACGTTAATCATTGGTCTCACAGGAAGAGCAACACTGCGCACAAGGCCCATCGCTGGGAGCGCTTCCCATCGCAGGACCATCGCTTAACCACTGACCCACTGCGTCAGGAGTGGTACGAAGACTTTCAGGGTTCTATGAATGTTAAGTAGAGAATGACTAATTCCGCATATATGGGCGTTAACCAATTAAAGCTATCGCGTCATATCCTTAACGCGGAGCTTAAGTGTCTGCTCCAATTTTTTGTGCGGATTTTTCACGTGTTATCTGAAATGTGCTTTGTGGAGCTTGTTTTGTCTTTCCGTTTTTTTCGTAGCGATAGCTACATTAGGGTAGCATTTCGAGCCTGCAGCATGGCTGCGCCGCCAGCTGTCACGTGGTTCGTCACGTGGTGCGGAGCAGCTGCCGGCGGCGCGGTGCCGTGGCTGATCGCGTGGTCACGTGACCAGCCACGCGGTGCGGACCAGCTGCTGCTGCCGGCGGCACGGCGCGCGAAACCGAGCAGCCACAGCTGTGCGCGTGCGCCGTGTCAAGTGGGACGAAGATGAAGAAGGAACGCCCAGCGAAACGGAGCGGCGAAAGACTGGCTTTGCAATTCAACTGAGCAAGTTCCACTCGGCCAGCTGTAGCTATCACGTTACTTCAGGGTTAACCAGACCTTAACCACCGCCAATTTTTCTTTTGGAGGCTATGCTTGTTTCCTTCCTAATGCTCGCGTAGCTAAATAGATACTTTCTGCAATAAACGTGAGTCGAGAATTAGCGCTTATCATTGTATTTCTTCCCTGTGTTCGTTTTCCCTGCACTCAGTTTTCATTATTAACGATGGTAACCATACAGCCAAATAACTGTTCCTTTTAAAATGAAACAAGAGATGGAAGCATATGCTTCCATCAGAGCATACGCTTCCGCAGCAGCAGTCTTTTTGGCTGTAACAAACAAAAGAGTTTTTTCCTTGTTTATAAAACTACCTCTTAGTCTCTCCTCTCACCCAGCCGCATCAAAAAATTCGTGCCGGTGCTACCGATGGCCTCAAAGAGGAATCCCGTTTCAGATACACTGTAGCAAGTCAGAGCCGCAGAAAGCTGCATGGCGACATGACAGCAAGCCCGGTACGGCCCCCTTCGAAGGAAGCCTTTAAAAAATTCACGAAAATTATAGTAGTTAATCATGTCTATTACAATGTTGTCTCATTAAGATACGCTAGCATAGAAACTCTGGTTTTGCTTAGCTCTACCTTTTACAATTCATTGCCTCATCCTTTCGCTTCCAATTAACGTGGCTTCAATTTTCGCCCACTAAGCCTTCCTATATTTATTTCACGGATGCTTAATAAGAAGTCCCAGGACTTCCGCGCATCGGGGGAGGCTCTGCAATTTTCACTGTCCAGTCATCGCTAATAGCCATCAGCGGCAGCGGAAGAGACAGCGATAGAAGTAATTGCATTGCCCGCGTCAGCGCAAGCCCTACCACGCTGGGTGAACCTACATCGCTTCGCTGGCAGGCATCCAAAGACAGGCTTCTGCACTTACCCATTCGTGCGTCACACTGGAACTAAGAGCACTGCACATGATCGAGAGACACGATTCTGCGCGTTGGTTCTTGACGAATTAGCATGCGCAGGAACAGTATCGCGCTTCAGACTCTTTGTGTACTGCAGAGCTAGAAGACACCTCGCTATCTTCGGCCTCCTGTCTAAATTAGTGTGAGACCTGTCGCCTATAGCGCTAGACAACAAATAATACAAGCCTCATTCAAACTGCCTTGAAGAGCACGATGTACAGGAAATTCGATGGGTAGTCTGGTTACCCATAGAATACATTAGAAATGCAGGCTGCACTGATGGGCCTTCACTGTCAGATGTTTACTGTCAGTGGCACCTGCGCACAATATCCGCACTTCCTTTTTAATATCATAGCTAAAAACCCATGCTCTCACGTCACCTTGGCCGCATAGACGCCTGGAAATTTGGTCACGATGCAAGGCATGCTGAAATTTGGACAGTGGCCACACCGCGATGAAATTTAAGCAACAAACGTTTGGAATATAAACTTGGTTCACAGTTGAATTTATCTCAAGGTAGAAATTTTAACCTGGTCAGCTCATCATAAAATCATTGCTTGCTTCGTCTGTTAGAACCTGACATATTGAGCTAAGTCTCCAGGCCAACGTAATTCATGGCATTAACATGAACCACCCTTGTATCATTAAAGCGGAAGTAAGAGAGCCTTCCACATCAGAGGGGGCGTAACGTCAGTTGCAAAAAGCCCATTATTCAACCTTCGAACGCTGCCTGAAACTGAGTTGTTAAACTAAGAGAGTTTCCAAATTCTGTTCTCTTGTCCTCGGGTTCTCATCTTGCTTCCTGCGCCTTCCTCGAAAAAAGCTCAAGAAAACCAAGCAACCAATCATGCATTCCAAGCATTGCGAATGAAGCCAAATCTATTCAGAGAAAATATTCTTCCATGACCACAAATCTCACTGAAATTTCCCTGCGATATTGAAAAACCACGCTGCCTTGTCTTCTTTGTCGTCCGCACCTAAAGAAGCAAGCGTTGCTAAAACATAGCAGATATATCAGCTTTCATTCCAATTTAGTTCCGTTGTCGGAACGTTCAAGAGGCCTACAGTGTTACTGTGGCCTTATAGTACAATGCAAAAATGAAAAATAGTGCATGTCGAAAGAAGACATTTCACCAAAACAGAGAGAGAGAGAGAGAAAATGTAGACTGAATAAACGAAATACAAGGAGGTCAGCCAGGCAGCGTCAGGTTGGTTTCCCTACATGCGGAGAGGCGGCTGAAAGGAGCGATAGAGAAACACAAGAGGAATGAAAAATGAAGGTAAAGACTGGCTGCGTGGTTTATCTTAACTAAAAGGCTCGGAACAGCGGAAACAAATGGGGCACGCGGTCGTCTGTCGTCCGCTCATATGTGCCTTTGTTCGCGCTCTTTCCCCGCATTTTAGTTGTCGGGGACGCGAGGAGGAGGAGACGCGACTTGCCGGCTCCGCGGTGTCCACAGTATGTGGGTTCGCGTCGCTCCTCCGCACACGTCGTCGCTTACATGAAACCTCGCGTCCTCTACAAAGCCAATGAAAAATGAGTAAAACCGCTGCATGGAGCGTCCGGAACAACACCGGACGCCAAAGCGATATATGTATACAGGGTATGATGCTGAAGCATGTTTTAGAAGAGCCGTGACGGCTCTCCTAGCAGACGGAGGCTGGGTTCAAAGTGCCAAAGCCATCTTTGGGGGGCATGAATCCAAGCGGCGGAGTGCTGACACCTGCAGCGCTTGATGCAAATAATGCCAGATTCAATTGTCTGGCACTCATCCGAAAATCTTCGCAAAGAAAATCAAGGGCGTTCTATTCGCCACTGATAATTCATGATGTGCGGGGTAGCCTATGAGATGGCTTTCAGCGTCTCACAGTCAAAATGATTCTGGTTAATGTAAATGTAGACAAGATGGCGTACCATTGTTTTTTAGTCGAGTTCTTGACACATAGGATCGTGGGCATGCAGCACTTGTATTACGCTTTGACCAGTTGGAAATTGCAGTTTCTGTTTCAGTGGTGCGAGAGGCGTTCACTACCAACCTCAGCATCACGAGGGCTGCCAGTCTTGTTCTTAGATCCTATCAGCCACAGAACTTGAGCTGGATGATGCGAGTCCACACTGTGGTTATTCAGCAGTACGTAACGCTGGACGCGCTGGCTATGCTTCTGCATACGACGAGTTCTGGCGTCCTTTTTGCTCTGAACCAGGACAGAACGTAGTCTTATGCGACGGCAAGGGAAAAAGCTTGGGAAGGAGATCTCCACGTTTTTCCCTGCCGCCACATATAAAAAAAATTATCGCTTCAGCCAGAGCTTTTCACTAGCTACGCAAGCATTGAAAGAAAAAAGTAAGGTGTTGATAATTCCCAACTCAGTTTAAAAGCGCGAGCACGACATAAATAAAAATTCTATAAGGGCGACAGATGTTCTAGTCGCACTTTAAACATTTTAGAGTGTAGGGGTGCATCGAAATCAACTTTGAAAACATCCATGTGTTCTTGATCAGTCATGCATAACAGTAGGGAATGGTATATGAACTAGAATGAACTTCAGGAGTGGTGATCAGAATAGGTCAGTATGCGGACTGCTTATATTTTCTCAGAAATAAGAATATAAACTTATCTTACAAAAAAACAAACACATTCTTCAAAACCAACGGTGAAATAAACACAAACCTGATAAGGAAAATGCGCCTCGAATTATGTGAAAGAACATTTGCAGGAGCGCCACAAAGCGAAGGTCACCTTAGGGCTATATTGCTTTCCTGTTCATAAATAAACGCTTACAAGAGTGGTTTATATTTATAAAAGTGTTTTTGGGGTTGCAAGAGACATTTGTGAAGGTGGGAAAAAACCAGACGTGTGATGAAGCATGAAATCTGGGTCATGCCACTAGTTCGCAATACGTGCATTTCGCGGAAACTGTTGAGACAAGGAACGTGAGAAGTTTGGTGCCATTGAGTTCTGGCACCGCTGCTCTAATAGGCAAATGTCCATCGAATAGGTGGCCCTTTCCGCACACATAAAGAAAGACTATCGACCAAACCGGTATACTAATCCAAACATATTGTTGATCGCACTCCATCATTTTTTAAACAACCGTATGCTTTTTCAATTCCCTTTTTTTATTTTGTACCTTCACGAAACGCTGTTTGCTAATGTTGTGGTTAACAAGCTGGAATAGGGAAGCAGAGTGAGAATACGGACCCAGTTAAGGAAAAACCAAATATGTCACGAATGGCACCAGTGAACTGACACAAAATAAGAATGTCAAGCCGTTAATTGTGTTAGTAAAACTACAAAAAGGATAAAAAGGTATCGTACAATGCTTCTTTTTTAAGAAAATAGGATGGCTAACTTGTTTACAGAACTAGTGCCGGCTTACGACGCGAGCTTCAGGGATGTCTAAGCAGGGAGGCTTGAAAATGTGCTACGAACTGACAGCGATGGCGTGGTATTAGAGATGGGGTGCTAAAGAAAAATGAATATTATCTATAGATTAAGATGCGGCGTGGTGTAATTATATGGCACTGCTAGCGCTAAGCGTTATTGGTTAGACGGCCGCCTTCTGTTTATTTTAAGAGGGCGCTTTTACGGCCGCCTTCTGTTTATTTTAAGAGGGCGCTTTCATAGTGTGGTAACGGCTAAAAAGGCTTTTGAAGTGTTAGGTTTATCTTGCAATGAAGATCATGATAGGCTCCCATTTGACACCGAACGGTATATTTCCCAGAGTCAGCGATAAGAATTTGACAGAAATACGTGCTGAAACTCATTTTATACCCAACAAGCCCATGCATCTGCTCTTCTGCAAGCACAGTGCATTATGTACCACGAGGTATATAAAAGAAATTGCGTTTACTTTTCGTACATCAGTTCACACGCTGAAATCAAAAGAATGGATTTCATAGATTGTACCAAGTTACGCAGTTGTGTTGATGACAATTTGTTTATTCGAATACCCACAGCGCCACAAATGGTATTAGATCCTGCGCATAGAACATCTTGAATCTTAGCTATTCATTGTTCTCTTAGAGATTCCCTAGGTCGAAACGTTGCCTCCAATCAGCGGAACTAGACTAGAAGAATAGAACCGAGTATACCTGTTTTCCTGAATAGATTACTTGAATTTGTCTCTATTAGCTCAATTTCAGTCAATCTGACAGTGGCACACCCGGACCTAAGTCAACTCTGAAAAATTACAGAGCAGTGCACTACGCATTCGGTGAGTTTAGGTGACTTTAACCCCCCCCCCCCCCCCCAAAAAAAAAAAAACTTATTGTTTTGAAAGGTAGCGGCTACGCAAGCAGTGTATAAACAAGTGCACGTCAAGACTGCACATGTCTTGAACTTTCAGTTTGCTCTTCATTTCGTCATCGTCCGCTCTTCCATAACACTGATTCGCAAACTTCTATTTCTTTCCATAGAGATATGAACAAGGTTATCGGTAAATTGCAAAGCAACAAATGAGTTATCCCGGACGTTCAATACTGGCTTTGCTATATTATACTAACATGACCGCACTTTGTTGAAAGTACCTAGCACCTTGTTGCGTCACAACTTACTCGAGGATCTCTATATTTTTTGTTTATTTGCTACTGTTTGGCACCTATAGAGCCCCTATGGATCAGCGCAACAAGCTTCGCGGGCCTTGCACACGCTTGACTATCGTCGCGCAGTTTGTTGGAGCGTCTTGTTTCATCCGAGCGTGGCTTTTAGAACCGTCCCTCCGTAGCGCAGCTCGGACCCTACTGAGTTGTTCCTCTGCTGTAAACGCTTTTCCTATGCTTGGAACACTGTGCGAGCGCAATTAATCGCTTGTTTATTTTTATGCTGTTATGATTGACCTCATTAAAGGTGTTTTCTGTGCTTGTGGTGTGTCACTCGTCGAGCGATATCATGGCTCGCGAACCCCCCTGGACAGGGAGGTTCCCTCACTATATACTTTCAATCATCTCTGAATTTACGGAACACCGCCGCGTATATTAACCATGACTGCAAATAAACTAGAAGCTTGGTAAAGTAAAAAAAAAACTTCCTCGTTAAGTCCAGCGAAAAGTTTAAGACGCACTGTTATCCGCAGAGACCGTCCGACCTGCTGGTGACGGAGGAAGTAACGACTTGTCTTTTAGCAGGTTGAGTGAAAACAAAAAAGCAGTAGACATCTTGGCGTATTAGACCTTTGTGCGGCGCTGTTACAAGATTGGATCTTTTTGCTGCGAGATTAGGCGCGCTACAAGGGCGTGTTGACAGCGTCAGGTTACAACTCGTGCATCATATAAATGAGGCGTTAGCCATTTTTTTAACCTTTTGTTCTCTGTGGTGGACAGAAACTCGTTGTTCACACAGTTGTAGAGGTTGGCGTGGGGGGGGGGGGGGGGGGGGTAATTGCCATGCTGCCACAGCTGACAGGGGCGAAGTATGCAGTGATGTGTACAGTCGTTAGCATTATGACAGGAGGCAAACTTTTTCGTTGCTTGCCCACTGAATCAGAGAATGAATTTTCGATAATATACGCAAAGAGGAGAACTAGATGAAACACAGAAAGAACTGTGCTTGTCACACGTTTTTATAAAGTAATCCATAATTTAACGCTTAGACTTGCTTCCCTCCAAGAATGCACGTGACTCTACACGTAAACATCGCTCGCAAGCGAAAACGCACTGATTATCTTGTATACACCTAGCTTACGTACAGTGCAGTGATAAAAATGAAGGCAGAGAATGATAATGCTGCCGATTAAATAAAACACCCTGGGCGAATATTCACCATTTAATTGTTTTTAAATCGAGGTTCTCACTTACCTGCCTCTGCACTTCAGGTAAAACGAGAGTGAAAACTAGAAGGAATTCCAAACGAACAATAGCAAAAGGTACAAAAGAAACAAAAATTCTTTCTAACCATGGAGAATACAAGTGTCAATTCCCTGCATTTTCCGAAAAGACAAGAGTCCAGCGCTCCTAAATTAACTGCTGCCTTGACGACTAGAAAGGATCTCTCATCAATTCACTTCCAGAACGAAAAGACAGACATTCTTTTCTCGGCCGAACTTTGTGAATTTCTTACTCTCCTCGCCTGTTTAGAGGCCTGCTAACAAGCAAAAACAATGGAAAAGCTTCAACTAAACGTCT
Organism: Amblyomma americanum; assembly: GCF_052857255.1. Taxonomy (NCBI): domain Eukaryota; kingdom Metazoa; phylum Arthropoda; class Arachnida; order Ixodida; family Ixodidae; genus Amblyomma; species Amblyomma americanum. Next base: position 46,496,618 of record NC_135502.1, read on the forward strand.
CAACAACTGCCAAGTCGCAAATTGCTGACAGCATGTTTGGTAATGTCAAACGACGGCACAGAATTCCACGACAACATCGTATACTCGTTCACGAAGTCAGCGCTTCTCCTTTTGTGAGATTTGATGTACGGGGCCGGTCAGAAGTTTCCAGGCCCCAAGGTATGCTTATGAGTGCTATAGTCGGGCAGTTACGACACCCCCTAAGCCTATAATCTCAATAAAGGATAGGAGAAGAACCTTGATAGCTTTACTGCTATCCTCAGTGACAGGATATGTCGCTGAAAAGCAGACGCTCTGGCCTGGGAACCTTTTAACAATCCTGCACATCTGCTTCCGTGTAGGCAACCTGAGTCCCTCTCCGGAAGTGTCATGTAGTCTTTGTCAAAAATATTGCTCCCAAGCCGTGTAGCAGGGCTCTTAAGCACATTTGACAGTGCTAAGCTTGGGAAGGCTGAGGACATAAGTTCCTCCCGCCTTTGTGCGACTAGGGTCCCTAAGTATGCAAGGGAAGCCGCACTGCAAGGCTCAGGAGCAGACCCCTTGGGCTGTATAATTTTGACAAAGACTGTACGTGGTGCAGACTGGACGCACACGAAGTATGCAGCTTGGAGACCATCTCATGATGTTCAGGAACGCATGATGCACTAATCTCGAGCGTGGTCGAAAGGCTAGTGGTTGGAGCGCTGAATTTATATAAAGAAAAGAGTAATTCCGGCACTAAGATGGGCAGTCTACTCCTTGAATCATCCCGCAGTCAGGAGGGGACAAAATGCGTCAGGCAAACGTACGCCCACCCCACTGCAGAAGAGGAAGCTGATTTACCTGGTTTGTTATTGACAAAATCCTGGAAGAAGGCAATAGATTAACACATATCTGTAGAGCGACGCTGTCAGCTTAGAAGTAATTTTACTACGTGTTTTCTGAAAACGAAAATAAGTGCTTGTATCTGTGGCCATTCCGCCGCGCTCGTCTTTTGAACGCTGTCTTTTTCATCGCCATGAAAAGCTGCCCGCTCAGTTTGGCTTCTTTGAACACTGTGCGCCAAAACACCAAAAGCTTGAAGGTTAGTTGATGAGAGCATTTTCCTGAGAGCTGTCAAGCTCTGTTGGCTTACGGTCAACAAATTTCGACATACGTAACGAGATGACGATTTGCGTCAGCGGAGTGTCATCACAGCGGTCTGGTCACCTCCTAAAATAAAGAAGACCCTCCGGCTCAAAACCGAGGGCGGCTTCCTTTTTTCTTAAGCAAAAAAGAAAAGACAGAGCAAAGAAAAAAGTGGAACGACAGTTTTGCAGAGCACTTACTTTTCTGGCACCTCTAACAGTCTCCCTTGTTAGGAGGCCACGGACATTTTATGAACAGCGCTCCAGAGACCGACATTTGGTCAACTCGGAAGTCGTTTAAGCGCGGCACCTACGCGTCTTCCTAAAACTTTTCTTTTTTTACTTTTGTCTGACCGTGCTCCCATTCTTAGTTCTTTTGGTTTTTCTTCCTGCTTTTCCAACCGGGTCTGAAATGAAATTTTTCGTAATCCCCAACGGCACGTTTTTGACAGCATATCAGTCCTGGTATTTCCTTTTAAGATATTTTTCGCAAGATGAATTTTTTCCTTCCAAGATTTTGATGCTTTTAATAGGACATCTCGCGAAAAACGTGCGCTCGATCACGTCTTTACCCACAGCTCTGCTCGTGGTGTCTTTTCTCTTTTGTGGCGGACAAATGATTGACCCTGCAGCTTCTGAATTTTGTTGGTAAAATACTTGGCCAAAGAAGGCTTTCGCTATTACACACAGGAGGAAGTTTATCGGTAAAAGATTATTGTGGCGCAAGGAAAGCAAAAAGCACAATGTTTTCTTTTTCTCTCGGCCTTAAAAGTAGAGCTAACTGCAGCGTTAAGTACAGGTTCCAAATGTTCGGTTAATTTTTCTTCATGTTTTTATAATGTGAAGCCAAACATGCGCGCAAAAGTTAGACCGTAAAGACGTCGTTAAGTATCTTAAATTGCTACGTGGAAGCTGAACTGTTAAACGTGCATGAGATAAGCTGCTTGTTTTTCAGTTGTAAACCAAACCAGCCAAGTGTCTTTGGTTGTGAAGGAATCGCAGGTACGTGTCCTCAAACTGTAGATTGGCCAGTAAAGGAAGTGTGACATAGGGTAGTCGGATATATTCTGCACTGGCTAGGCGAATAAAAAAGATGCTGCCAAACAAGAAAAAACAAAAGAAACGCATCAATTGCTAGTACGCACGCTCACTTTCGACCTATCCACTATTGCGGTACCACGCATCGCTCATTATGGAGACTATTTTTCTTGACTAACTTCCCTTTTAACCCAAGGCCATGATGACCAGGGTTATTGACGAATATATGGACTAGATTCAAGGCTCTTTAGCTATGACATAAAAGCTTAGAACATTTACTCAAGAAGGCGACCCAGATAAACCAATGACTTTTAAAAGTATTGCGTTTCACGCCTCCATTCGCAAGTGAATGGAAGAAAATAGCAAATTTACTGAGTTGTATAGTGAGTTTGATGCAATAATAACCTAAATGAACTAACTGCGTAATGAACTGAAGCCACACAAAAATAAATGTTCATATCCACGCTTTTTTTGCGCTCGTTTTGAACTATAGGATACGGAAATCGATGAAATGCAACGGTAGAAAGTCTTACTGGGAAGGGGGTAGCTTTAAAACCGGCGACTAAACCGATATGCAGAATGGCACACTTCCCTGCATAAATCCTAGCATCGCATGTCTCTTTATGGCAACACTTATATTTATACAATGGCTAAAGACGATGAGATTATGCTCTCAGTCTTTTGCGACTGCTAAGGTTTTTCTTTCATGATTTTTTCTTGTTTCATGTATGCGAACTTATGTCGCTCTACTGCCGACATTACCAGAAATGCAAAAAAAACCTGTCTCAGCACTGCGAACACACCCCGTTTGAAGAAGACGCTGCTAATTAAGAGCGTGTAGAGACCCACCATAGCAGCGCTGCTACTAGCCGAAAGAAACAAGGTGACGCCAGCACTCTCCAGTCAGAAAACTTGAGCCTTCGCCTCAGCGGGACGCTGTCGCCGTCACTCCATCGATCGCCACGTCGAGGAGAGTAATTAAATGTGGTCGGGGTACACCCCTAATTGACCTCCACAACTGTTTGATAAGGGGAAGGTGATTGAAACGCGTGGAGTGAGAGTGAAGTTATGCAAGAATGAAATTCCAACTCAATTCTTGTCAAGCTGGGAAGTAGCGTTTCTGACCCAGTACGACAAATTGGAACGCGCCACAAGTCAAAATTGGGATACCCTCATAAACCGGTAGTAATGAGAAAGCAAATTTAGCAATATTGTAAATTTATGAGCATAAAGGGCATTTTTTTTTCTTTTGGGGGGGGGGGCGAAGCCTAAATTAAACATTTCTTGATATGCCCCAGATTTCACATTGAGCATATTCTGCGTGCTGCAATACTTACGTGCCCCCCAGGGAAGGTGGAGGAATGAACGTAAGTGGGGTTACTGCCGTTTTTTTGTCGTCACTCAAATGCACTCACCCCGTCCTCTCGGCACTTGTTCACATCTTTGCCGGTTGCCAGCGTGATGTGCTGGCTTAGGTACTTGTTTTTCACCCCTCGCCGCACCATGACAGCCTGTTCTTTTTTAATTTGTTTTAATTGCAGCCGTTTCTATAGGCACGATTTTTTTTTATTTTGAACTACTTTTCTTTACTCTTTACATCTGTGAGTTAAGCCGAAGTTTTAGGTGCAATCAAGCATCTACATCATTGCCGGTGAAAGAAAGGACCCATGTACAGGACGAGACCCTTGTCTTGCGGAAAGCGAGCAAGGGCGCTGTGCTCAGATTTCACTTCCGCTGAACAATTCATAGCGAAGGGAAAAAAATGAACTAATAAAAATCTATAATAACCTGCAAATAGATTTGTGAGGTGAGTAATGAGAAATTCAGTACTCGGCCAATTTAGAACTTTCGGTTCTGAAAGGCCTTCGAATCTCGTTTAAATGCCCAGAATCGAGTTTAATTTCACAGTACTGCTCGCGGCTATTATTCATTTTTCTCTTGAGTTGTCATTATTCGTTACAATGTCATTATTTCCTTTCCTCTTCTTAACCGCGTCCTTTTAAGCACTGCCTGAGATCCGCATTTATTCCCTCATCGAAGTATCCAGGTTTGTTTGTCAATAGATGCCATTACTAGTCATGAAATTCAAAACTAAATTAATTCTGATTGCACCCGCGGTAATACGCACTATCAGCTTCATCTAGTTGAACTTTGCATTTTCGCAGCTGTTGAGTCTGCTTTCAAGGCTTTTGCTTGATTGCTTTGTATTGCTGTTGTTGTCAGATGCGCCACCATCCGCAGAGAGTTGACAACGTCTGGGTTGTCACAGTGCATGTTGGTTTTTGTCACGCTTGACATGTGGTGCAAAGCTTGACAATGACGCCGTTTTGGTCCGATAAACGCTCAGTGACATTATTGGTCTTCGCTGTTCCTTTCGTGTGTTTGTTGAGACTGGCCCTGCTTTGCTCCGGCCAGTGGTCGTTTACGCGCTTTGTCCCGCGAACGAGCTTCTCCACAAACGCGGCTAGCAAAACGCGTATTTTGCTGCAAAATTATATTTAAAAGCAGGCAAAATTCTGATTGAAAGTGGAGACGAAGTGAAAGTATGTTGGTACCTGGCCGAAGGTCTCCTCCTGTAGTTGAATATGAACGTAACATGACCGCAGCGATACGAACCAGTTGCATAGGGCCGTGTTGTGGACAAATCCCTATCTCATACCACGCTCGGCGCCTTCTGTTTTCAGAAACTCTGAATATAATGTACATAGCCTGTCACTAGCTACGGCCTCTCTGCGTACAGGACAAGACGAGCAGAAAAGAATCCACCTTGCCGTCTACTAGTGGTGCCTATTTCTGAAGTACTTTTCATTCGGCATATAATCCTTCCTTTAAAGGGCCGACATGCCGACATACCGTAGAGACGGCAATAGTACGACACTCTCACTCAATGCTGCTAACCTCGCAACTGAGGTCGTTTAGGAAAAGGCCTTCCAAAAGTCGAATAAGACTCTGAATGTGCTCGTGCGGTATGATGATGAATTAACCACCGTGTGCAAGAGCTCAGCGGCGGTTAACCTTTTGGCCCATCTCACGCCACCGATCAAGTCGTACAATGCGACATGGAACATGCATGAGGCACTCATTACATTTCCTGGACATCCTTGAAAAAAACGAGATGCGCATGACATTTTTTTGTGCGGTACTGACCAACACTCACCGGACCCAGTGTACACTTCACCTGAACGCACATTAAGGCTTACAATGCTGCAGTGATAAGGACGCTTCTCCTCCGGGCACAACCCTTCTGCACAACGCAATGCAACCGAAATCAAGATGCCATTACAACAGAACTAAAGTTGAATTCATACGCAAATGGCAGCAATGGCAGTTCTTTTCACTGCATTCTCCCTCTCCACTCACTGGTTCCGAACGGTCACTAGCTCGTCGTCCCCAAGTAGCTCATTGCTACCTGTTTTGTTTAAATGATGCGAGATAATCCTTTAACAGCACTTTAAGAAGAGAACTGATATAGCCAACAAATCATTTTCAGTTTTAGACGCTCGGACACTCGCCGCAATGTCCGAAAGGCAGACTGAAAAGAACAAAGTCCAATATTAAAGTAAATAAATGTAACGCGCAAAGTGGCCAGCCATGTACTCACCGAGACGGGAAACTTCAAAGAAATACTTCGCCCAGCCTATAATAAGGACACAAGAGACTCGTGAGGATATAGATACGAAAGAAAGCAGCAGCCATCGCAACAAAGGAGTGCACAGGAGATATCCATTTGTCTTTTTTTTTCTTTTCCTCTGTAGCTGTCAAAGCATTCCACGCGTCATACGAAGACCTTGGGCTCGGATTCTCAACTGTGGCACCTGATTGTCGTTCTTTCTACATTCTCGTAAACGATCGCCTAAAATGATTGCATATCTATTCTGCCGGTTCATAAAAAGGAACATTAATATTGCTACGCTTTCGTTGATTTCAATAGTTGTTGGCTTCCTTGGTCATCCTATCCAAATATGGCCTCCACAAACGCGAAGCTGAACGTATCCATGTGGTGAAGCATTTCGAAAACATTGCAAAACACTGAAAGGAGTTGTCATAGAAATTAGGCAAAATCAAAATGGTGTTTAAAAGATCACAGCTTCGATGTAATGTTCCCGGCTGCGTGCACCTGTGGCCTGTCTACGTCAGGGACTCCTTCAATTCAATGGCGTGCGTTAAATTGCCACTGTAGCGTTTGAGTCAAACCAGAAAAGCAGAAGTCGAGATTCTCTGCTTTGAAGTGGATAGCTATCATTTATCGCCGCTATTGGTTCTATGAAATTATGTCCCATGCCCAAAATGCCGAAAAACTATTGATCACTGCCAGAAAAGTTAAATCTTCCAGATTTTAGTATTCGTAATTGAAAAAGTCGCGCATAGACAAGGGCACTGGCAACATGAACATAAGCCACAGCCGGATTACATGCCGAGCACCGACAAAAAAAAAGGGCACAAATTTTTTCGAAGGACACAATTTCCTACTTGCTTCATTGTCGAGCGACGAGTGGTTTATTCAAATCTCATATTTTTCTTCACTGTGTTCATGGTATTCAGAGTGAAGTAAAAGGTCCAACAAGAAAACTTCTAGAACAGAAAATGCCCACAATATTCAACGACGTGACTCGAATTCTTGACATTGAGGAATTCTCCACTACATGTTTTCGATCCAGCAGTGAAAAACTGCAGTCAGAGAAGAAAGGGAAAAGCACTAGTGTGTGTGTGTTTTATGCGTATTTCCACACCGGAAAAAGAAACGCGCAAGCTTCAAGTAAAGAAAAGAACTGTGACGCAGGAAGGCGCGGCAGGGTGAGCTAGAGGCGCAAGCGAGGAAGAGACGACCAGGAACTTCGATAAGGGTGGAGTTCTATGAAAAGCCGCAGGCCACATAACGAGCTCTCAGCTCCGAAGCAGTCGTGGCATCAGGTTTTTGAAAGAACGCATGACGGAGAAAGAGTGGGACAGGGGAGAGCGAAAATGAGGCAGTAGATTACAGCGCGTGATCGTACCACAAATTATCTGGAAGACAGCGATTCTGCGCCAGTCCAAAGCGGTCATGTCGTTGCTGATCCTTCATAAGAGCCTTCAATGAGGGCAGAATTTTCTGCACTTGCATTGTTAGGTGGGCTCTCCGGGGTTGACGACATCGCCGCAGGGTTCTTTAACATGCACTGTGCGACGTTAATGCACAGGGAAGAACCACAGGTGGTCGAAGTTTCCCGAGAATTTCACTACGGCGTCCCTCAGCCTGAGTCGCTTTTGGACGTTAAATCCCATGGATAAACCGGACCAAACAAACATGGCAATTGTTCTAGACGCAGATATTGGTTGCATTACATCAATATTGTATGAGTGATGGCAAAGCTAAATTGCGCCTCCGCTTTCTGTCTATTTTTGTTTCAAAGTAGCTAAATAAGTTCAGGTGGGAGCGTGTCTGGTATTACATAAGGTGCCACAACACATTTCTATGCTTACTCGCGGAAGAACGAAACTTTGTTCTTGAAAAAAGGAAAGAAGAGCTCCAGGCTTGAAAGACTAAATTAAACCGAAAGCTAGTAGCGGGGTCACAGGCAACAGCACGACTGAGAACGATCGGTCATGCAAATGAGAGGCGATCTTTCTTGTGAAGCTGTAATGTAAGCGCCTTGTGGGAGCCTCTTGAAGTGTTCAGTCAAGTTTACATAAAGTGCGACAAATCTTTCAGAGAAAGGCCCTCTCGAGAAGTTTTTTTTAAGAAACAGAGCGAGGTTACATACGCGGGTCGGAAAGGGACCTGAAAAGGCAACTGCAGGAGACATATCGTACAAAAGGCTGCGCACGCTCACGTTGGCTTGGAGAAAAAGTCGAGGAGGCCCGAACAACTGGTCCTACAAATGACATGTGTTTGTAGTGAGATGCCGTTACTGGTCAACAGCTCATTTGTTTACTCGCTCCGATATGAAGGTTCACCCCATAACACGACTGCTGAACAGGAGGCATCTGACGGCTGTTCATGAAGCTGTAAAATTATTTCTGTGCAGAGACGAGCTGCTTACATTTTCATGTGCTTTCAGTGACGCGTATGAGAGCATGCCAATTGATTTTTAGGCTAACCAATTGTTTGAGGGTAAGACGAAAAGTAAAAAAAAAAGTGGTGTCGTTAGAAATAACTGAGGACCGCCACTTCACTTGTCGGGAAAATGATTGAATGAAATGATAAATAACGGAAGCATATTTGATCAAGCAACGGGGCCACATTTGCGTGAGCAAGCAGTCAGTACCACTAACAGGCGAAGAGATTGCCTTTTCAAACGGTCAAATGTCCGCGTTTTAATCTTTTTGCTGCTTTTCTACGCTTCTTGTGTTTTTCGGTTTTTATGTGGGCTATCGTGCGATTATGAGTGGTTTTTTCAGATAATAAATTAGATGGTATTTAGCGCTTGACCCGTATATTTAGTGTTTTTATTTTTCTTTTCTGGCACCGTTGTTTTCCATTAGCCATGTTTCTTCACCAACCAACTCAAACCAAATCTTGCTGTCCCATCTTTCGAGAGGTCATTTTAGCCGTGTGCACAAATAATGAACGTGAGCTGAAGCTAAAAATAAATCTAAAGCTCAAACTGTAACAACGAGGTCTCAGAAAGAACAGTTGATCCCGCTTGGCGATTACCGGATCCACGTGTGCAGAACATGAAGACTTCAAACGATTTTTGCTCTGTGTCAGAAATTTCTCCTACCACCTTCATGTGGCGTGAAAATGGCAATGCTAGTTCGTAATTCATGGCTGAAGCTTCTGGTTCTCGTTTGAATGATTGCAGTAATTTTAGAGTTTCAACAGAGAGCTTCCTATAAGATGAACGAGGATGGGCAAACAGTTGACCGTAAAGGAGTGTCTTAGTACCAGCCGTTCACAGCAGTTTCTTGCCTGATGTACTGAAGAGGAAGAAGCAATATGAAAGGGAACACCGGAGCGCTTCCCTACGCGCTTCGTGATACCCTGCCGTCGAGACCCGGCAAAAATCGTCCACAAAGGCATGGTCGGCGCTTCTTTCTGCGCATGAACCTGGTGCCAGCTATTCTTGCCGGCTGTCGGCAGCAGTGCTTCACGAAACTCAGAGGCCACGCGCTCCCCTGTTCCCCCTCATATTTCTTCTACCTCTACGTACGTTGCACTCAGTTGCATTCAGTTAATATCACTGTTCGATTCGTAGGCAATAATTGCGGATTTTTTTCTTTTCTAAGTTCAACTGATAACCTTTAAATGTCCTTAGGAAACTGCTCGTGAAAAGAAGTCTGACGGGCCTATTGTAAATGCTTGGCCTCCTAGCTGATCGCATTCGCGTGAAATAATGGCCTCTCGTAGTGAACACAGGAACTTACTTAATGTTTCAACATTCCATTTCAACTTGGCGCTCTTTCATCGTGCTTCCTGTCTGTTTCAACGAGAAAAAATCTACAAACGACCTCAATTTCCCGCCAGCTCCCCCCCCCCCTCCCCCCACCCCCATTGTGAATTGGGCTCCCGGTGCCACCACGCCGAAGTTCGACTGTTAAATCCTGGTCATTGAGGTTGAAGTGCGCGATACGACTACGTTCGCAAGCGGCGCGGTGAGCCACTTATCTGTCTCGCATTCTGTCTGAACTCGGTGTCTGAATTGTTGCAGTTATACAACACTTAAAGCCTGTTTCCCCACAGGGCAAAATTTTTTCCCGCGTTAAGGAGAGCGTTAGCAAGGCACCATGCTGGAATTGTAAAAAACTGGATTAGCACAAAAAAAGCTTACTCATGCCCATAAAAGAGGTTAGAAAAGAATGTGGGCTCTAGTATCGTTGCACCCGCAGATGGTACATGCAGGGTGATTAGCCATACCGATTACAAAGGAGCAATGGTTTATGAAAGCTAGACCAAGCCACAGGTGATACAGCAAAGTTGCTTTACGTCGTGGTAGTCCGGGTGAAAGCAGGAGGTTCAGGTCAGGGTCCCGGTGTTCTAAACGTGAATTCGAAAATTCACCGGAATTCCACGCGGCAAGCGTGATCACCCACGCAAGTGCGTAAAGCCTGACCGCTACTTCTACTCTCGAAACGGGGATCGACACAAAATCGCCGTCGTAGTGGTTCACGTGACCTCGTCCACCCGAACACTAAGAGATGTGGGTGTGCGGAAAGAAAATTTGGTTCGACCTATCCACGCGGCCCATTCCCTTCATTTAGCACTAGTATGTCGAGATGTGCATACACCACCTAGTGATGACGATACGGCGACTCAGTCGGGAGACAACCAAACAATAAATGATTTTCCAGAGAACACAGATCCCGAAAACTATTGCTGCAGAGCACGTAAACCTTGTGCCTCATAATGCCTGCAGAATCTCTCTCAGTACAGTGTTGCGGCACCTATAAGGATAGGGTTTGCTTCAAATCGAGCTAGGTTACTTTTAATTTGCCGTTATTCAGACGAGAACGCATGCCTTGCCCACTATGCATTGCGTACTTTTTATCTGATGTCCGGTCATTCACAGAAGATCTATTGTCATGCGGTGACATTGAATCTAACCCCGGTCCAACACAGGAGGATTTGTTGCTTCAGCTTGTTTCAGGCCAAACTAATATGACTGCCTCTATTAACCAGTTGCTGGAAAAACAGACTACGCTGGAGGATAAAATCGGAGGTTTATCTGTTCGCATTACCAACCTGGAAGACAAACTATCCTGTCTGGCATCTATAAGCAAAGTGGTCAGTGATCTAAAAGAAACGGTAGCTCAACTTGAGCAAGATAATTCATACATGCTAAAAAAAATTGATGATTTAGAAAACAGGAGTAGGAGAAATAACTTGATTGTTTATGGTTTGGAGGAGGGTGACGAAGAAACTCCTACCAGTCTTCAGAATGCGATCCGGAAAGAACTCTTTGAAGAAAAATTGAAAGTTGAAATCAATAGCATAGAGAGGTGTCACAGGCTGGGAAAAAAGAAGAAAGATCAAAGCCGCCCCGTAATTATGAAGTTTCAGGACTACAGAGAAAAACTTTCGGTGTTACAGGCTTGTTCGGGGCTTAAAGGAACCAAATTCTCTGTGGCTGAAGACTTTTCCAGCCGAGTTCGTGAAATTAGAAAAAAGCTGTGGCAAAGCTGTGCAGTGGAGAAGGCTAACGGCGCTAAAGCCAAACTGATATTTGATAAGCTGGTTATCGACGGTGCTATGTTCGGATGGGACGAAGTGAAGAATGAGCCCTATCGTATATCTAAAAAGAGGGAATGACAGACGCATATTATGAACAAAAGGTTCACACTGATAAACGTCAACTGTCGAAGTATTGTCTGCAAAGCTACGCAACTTGAGGGCCTGCTGTTGACGTATGATGTAGAAATCGCTGCACTCACTGAAACCTGGTTGGGAAAAAATATTTTTGACAGCGAATTCGTACCACAAAACTACAAAGTTTTTCGCAAAGACCGAGATGGAAGGGGCGGTGGAGTGGCCATACTGTTCAAATCTTCACTGCAAGTCTTTAGAATGCCAGATATTGACGATGTAGAAGGCATCTTTTGTAAATTTTACAAAAACAATGTTCGTTACGTTTTAGGAGCCGTGTACAGGCCACCCAATTCCTCTGTAGCACTCCTAGTGAATCTAAAAAAATATATTGAGCGCCATATAAAACAGACTGATAGGCTAATGTTGACTGGCGATTTTAATTTACCAAACATAGACTGGACTGCCTTTTCGCATTCTAATAACATCATTGAGCAAACTATGCTTGATATTTCTATTGCCTTTGACCTGCTTCAGGTAGTTAAAGATCCTACTAGAGTCCACAATGGTTCATATTCAATTCTTGATCTATTTTTTGTAAATGGTACTGTCAAAGAAAATGTCGAATGCTATGTAACGACCGGTATTTCTGATCACAAAGCTGTTGTACTGACATTGATAAATGCAAACTTTGATCGCCGAAATACTGTCTGTTTCTTTCCTAATTTTTCTCGTGCACATGATGAATCTATTCTTGATATGCTCGACTTTCATTATGACCGCTTTATGAATTTTAATGGAAATGTGAATGACTTATGGCTATTTTTCAAAAGTGTTGTCTTTCAGTGTATTGAACGCTTCGTTCCAAAAATTGCCAAAAAGTCCCCAAAATGTAACCCTTGGATAACACGAGAGACATTACGCTCACAACGAAAGCTAAAAAGAATGAAAAAAAGGTTAAAAGCAGGAAACTATTCCCAAACGATCATTGATGAACAAACAGAAAAACTCAAACAGCTGATTGCCCATGACAAGGAAAAGTACTTTTCTACTCAGCTACCTACCTTCATTAAAACATGCCCTGAGAAATTCTGGAGGCAGATAACTCCAGCTTCACGATCTCATGATACTTTCAAAGTAAATGGAATATGTGAGCGTGATGATGCTTTGGTGTCCACGGCTTTCAATGACTACTTCAAATCGGTGTTTACGCAGGATGACAGCTCTCTTCCCTGCTATTCCGTGAATTTGCCTTCAATTCCTGATGTTGTGATTTCCGAGGCAGGTGTTCTCAATTTATTATTGAAGCTTGATGTAAAAAAATCTCCCGGACCAGATGACATTCCCAACGCATTCCTGAAGCGTTATGCAGAATGGTGTGCCAAGTACTTATGCATCTTATTTAACAAATCACTAAATGAAGGATCATTACCGGATGACTGGAGAACGGCAAGAATCAAACCAATTCACAAAACTGGAGACAAAGCATCTATTCAGAATTACCGTCCGATATCGTTAACATCTACAGCATGCAAGGTCTTGGAACACATCATTCATAAACATATAGCAGATTTTCTTGAACAAAACAATTTTCTAACTAATGCACAGCATGGCTTCAGACGAGGATTTTCCACTGCCACTCAGCTAGTACAAACTATACATGATTTTGCGCAGGCAATAAATGAAGGAAAGCAGACTGACGCTATATTTATGGACTTTAAAAAAGCATTTGATAAAGTTTCGCATAACAAACTTCTTCACAAATTAGGTAATGTACTAAAAAATGACAAATTACTTGCATGGATTACAGCCTACTTAAGAAACCGTCGTCAGTTTGTAGTAGTAAATAATTCCCCTTCCCCTCCAGTTCCTGTTGATTCCGGCGTTCCCCAAGGATCTGTTCTTGGGCCACTCCTCTTCTTGATTTTTATTAATGACATTGTCGATAACATCTCAGTTTCTGTTAGATTATATGCTGACGATTGTGTGTTATATGAAAAGATTACTACTACTGAGGACCAAGTACGGTTAAATAACGATTTCACTAAGATAATAACATGGTGTGACCAATGGCAAATGTGCGTTAATTATGATAAAACAGTGTTCATGCGTATAACCCAGAAAAAAAAGCCTCTTTTGTTTAACTATACTGCTAAAAACAAAGTTCTCTCTCAAGTGAATACTTACAAATACCTAGGTCTGCGGATCTGCAATAACCTCTCCTGGACAGAGCACATTGACAACGTTACAGCTAATGCCCTACGCAAACTATTTTTCCTCCGACGTGCTCTGAAGCTCGGCCCCCCCAGTGTACGTTCACTTTCGTATAACACTATTATTCGCCCTATGTTAGAATATGCCGTCATAATCTGGGATCCTTTCACTAAATCTAACATTGCTAAATTAGACAGAGTCCGAAAGAAAGCAGCACGGTTTATTTACAATTCATATAACCGCACATCTATCACTGCACTTCTTAATCAAAGTGGTTTGCTTCCAGTCTCTCATAGAAATCGCATCTGTCGTCTAAAATTTTTATTTCAGTTAATCAAAGGTCAGTACAATATTGACACATCCAATATTATATCGTTCTCCTCAGGGTACAACACAAGACAACGCCATGATTTTACAGTAACACCATTAAACGCACGAAATAACACCTTTAAGTACTCTTTTTTCCCCAGAACGATTACAGACTGGAATAATCTAACTAATGATGCAGTAACCCAAACTTCACTAAAAAGGTTTGAAAGCCACCTTTAACTTTTTTTATAATGTCGTACCGCTACATTTCTTTGTTTCATTGTTTCTTGATCTTAAATTGTTGATCAATTGTTCTTGACTGTTTGCTTGTTCCTGAGGTCGTTTTTGTTGTTTCCAGAATTTATGTATTGTGTGCCCACCCCTGCGAAGGTCTTGTAAAGGATCGCAGTATCAATAAATAAAATAAATGAGAAAAGCAGTTTTTAAAAGTGGTCAGAAGAATAAGGCTGCTAAGATGACAGAGGAGAGGCTTTTTGAATAGCAAAATGCCAAGTGTTACTGCAGCCTTTCCCGATTTTTCTAAACCCTATAAGCACTGACGTACTGACCATAAAAAAAAATAATAAATCTTTGCACCTGCACTTCGAAATGGACAAGATTTCAGGCACGAACGACCTCTTTAGTGCAGCAGTTTAAAAAAACAAATCATGAAGCTAATTAATACAAATGTCTAAGTTACGAGCTCCGTCACGCATATTTTAATCTTAATGCCAGAAAGGAGCACCTGAAAGCATGGGGTAACTTTAATCCTTTATGAGCACTGCGAAACTCAACGCGATGTGTATTCGAGATTAATATTAACGAGCTCTTGTGAGCGCACGCCACAAGAGGCGGTCGCCTAAGGTGATGGGGCAATATAGTGATCCCACCCGGAGGTGGATGTGGTAAGCACCGACGTTGACCGCTGTGCACTCACTGTTTCCACACTAGCTCGACCAGAAATTGCACAAGAGCCTGGATACTTTTTGAACCAGCCATCTTCAGTTATGGTTGTCGCTTTCAAAAGCCACAAACATTAAAGCAAGGAATTTAAAGCAGGCCCATCTAGCAGGCCCATGAAAGTCGAAACAACCTATTATGCTAGCCGGCGGTCAGACTTGTGAAAATGTAACAAGCGGCCCTCTCAAAGCAAAGGCCGGACATTTATTTTAATCTAGGGGTGCGCCTCACTAACGACTTTGCGGAGGCTGTGCCCTACTAAGAGGAGATCCCTGGTTTAAAACCCATGCACATTTGGATACGTGCACTTCACAGAAGGTTATCTCAGCGTAAGGAACACTTTATGCGTTTGTAAATTCCTCGCCGGATTTGTTTATTCCTTAAAGCGAGTAACAAGTTTTATCACGCCTGCCTTGTGCGCACTTTTGGCTACCTCTTCAATTCATTAAAACGGCCTTTTTAACATTGTAGCCTTTGTAACTGTCCGTTTAAATGTATTCAGAGCCTTTGTTTAGGGATACGTAATGTAGTTGTACTGTTCAGTGTATCTGCTTCAAGCATATGCTTCGTATTTCCACCAGCAACTTTTCATCCTGGTTGCCAAGAAACGGAATTGGACAGCTCCATGTGCTGTGAAAATTTAGTTTTTTTTTACTTTTCACGTGTCGTGGCAAAAATATTAATGCAAGCAATGTTTTCATGCCAAAAGCCGCCTTATTTTGTACTTTTATTTACTATCTACGTAGTCAGTGAATTAGGATTCTCCATGCCACCCCTCCTGCGAGCATAACATCAAGCAACAGTGTGTGAGGTAGAACACACATCAACAATTTCTGACGATTCTGAGTGGTATAAAAAGAGCAAAACATAACTACTCTTGTGCAAGAGAACGAGGGGCGGAATGAAAAACGCATCCGGTACCGTGCCTACAGCATGCGCCCGCAATGGCTTCTAGCATGCGTAGTCTCGCAAGATGCGGCGAGATACGTAATGTTCTGCGCATGCACTTTCGTAATCAGCAGTGTCGCTGTGTACGTAAGCTTAGTGTGCACGCCCAAGTAAAAGAGTAAACTGCCGGCCCCACAGTACCTGAAGGATTCGAAATAATATCGGCCACGCAGAGTTCTTCAGGATGCCTGAAAATCTGCATACCCGAGTTTTTGCATTTTGCTTCGACTGAAGTGCAGACTCGGAGGCCAAGAGGCGAACTCGGACTCAGCACAAAAACGCTACAGCTACTGAGACACAGCTGGAAGTGTCTCGGTCAGGCGAAGCAGGCATCAAGGTCACAGCGGTGAAAAGAAACCGCCAAGCAACCCAGAATGCTACTGTGTGGTTGACAATGAAATAAATACCGGAAACTATAAACCGAAACTTGTGTTCGGGACTCAGTCTCCTTAGTAGCTCTCCAAGGCGGTTTCCACGCTACTTTGGTTGCTTATAAGACAAAAAGACATTTTCTAGAGCACTTTGCAACCGCAGCGATTGTGATGATATCTTATTCATTATACCACATGCTTTATAGCCTAAATCACCGCGAAACATACTGAGAGGCGTATATTTTTGAAATATGCGCATGGGATGTATATGAATCAGTTTTTCAGTTTAGGAATATGCATTTTAAGTATAGAGAAAAGCGACGCGATAGTTTCTTTTGTTTCGAAACACTGAAAATTGCTTTGCCGGTGTGCATTTTTATCTTCGTTATTATCATGTTTTTATAAGGCTTGTGAAATCCTGCCGTGAACAGTCCTGTTTCCGGCTTCCGCACCAAAATTGAACTTTACTTTGTGCGTAACATGGCTGAGATCCAGTTTTCTTTCCCCTGCCTGCAGCGGGATCTACAGAACGCTCTATAGCGAAAGCTGTAATGGCTGTATACAAGCTATTCAGCACAAGCCATTTAGGCGGAACAATGGCAACTGTAACGCGTAACGACATACTTTCTATTAAACTCGAAGCATTAAGTGTTTTATGACCTAATACAACACAGTCAGCAGGGGATGGTAGCCTGTGCATTTATTTTATAAAGCGTTCCTGTGCTGTGACAAATAGAGATTCATGCACGGTCAAACCATGCTTAGATTGGAATATCTCATAGGAATTGACGTTCGCACCCATTATGCATCATAATTGAAAACTCAAATGGGCTTAAGGGCACTCGTCTTGCTAAAAATGAATTCTGTGGTGCGAACATGTAGACACTTTGACTACCGAGCCTCAAATTTTTTCTTAATGTTTTGAACTTGGATTGTTAGCAGGAATGTTTGTCAATGACTTTGTTCGTAGACTGCCAAACGTTTATGACTTAAAAACCCTTAGTCCTACATATTTTTTCACATTGTTGAATGAGCGACCTGAGTATCAGGTCATTAATGATGACAAGTTATTGTGAATGTTTCTGGTACACTAGTCACAAGTCAAGCGAAGTACCTAAAATGACTTCGTATTTTATTTAGTTTTTGCGATTAGATATAAGACCATCGTGTTTGAATAGTTTGTTACTCATTGTCTAGTGATGGCACCTACACTGGGCAAAAAAAAGTTTATTCAGACCGTTATTAACTGCCGCTAAAGACGAGGTCAAAAATATTTTTGCAGCCTTCTAGCGCTCGCGTAACGCAGGAAAGCAAGTTTTTCAAGCACGACAGGCATTTGAGCTCCATTCGCTGCAGCTTAAGTCGAACGTAGTACCGAAGTTATAAGAAAGTTCATGCTTAAAATTATGCGAATTTAAGTCCAAAGGCCATTCATACGCAAAAACATTTTCTTACACAGCCCTCTGAGTTGTTTTTAAACTCTTGCCTCCGCACAATCAACCGCATGCTTCGCACACGTCATTAAACTGCGTACATGACAGGGCATTCCTGCGTAGCTGGTGCTAAGTTTCTTGACGTTATACACATTTCTGAGGATTTCTGAGATACCATTCTTGCTTTGTATTATGTGGCCCCAAATACTGTGAAATGCAATTACACATTTCACCGCAGGTACACTCAACAGTGTCATCTAAGAGGTCTGAATTTACTTTCCGGATTTCTTTTTGTTTCACACATATGGATACAAAGGGAGCAAAATTTCGCAAAAGCATCGTACCTCTAACACACATTTATGAAGAGATCATCAACGCCCCCAAGAAACTGCTTAGTGACGCTTCATCTTGGAAGCCCAGTGATGTTGCGTCAAATCCATGCTTCTGCAGAATGACAGCGGGAAAAATATGTAAATCGAATCAAACCGGCCATTAGACTCCCTTCACTCAAACCCCTTTTGAACTGTTTCGTCCTCTCACCACACGACGTTCTTAGCAGGAATGTTCCTGAAATTTCCTGTGGCTGTAAATGCACTAAATAACGAAGCCGATATATTCAATAATAGAGAGAGTTAAATGGCAGTATTCAAAGCAGCAAATTGCTTCATTTCTTCGTGTCGTGCGCAATTGTGTATGCTTCTGCACTGCGGTTCCTTGGGGCTCGTGGCTGAAATATGAGGATGATGTGAAGTGTTAGGCTGCGGCAAAGATAGATACTTAATTTTAAGTGTCAAGCTAAGATGCCAGCTGGAGAGAAAGAATCGCGAAACCAATTCCGAAGGTAAATTGAACCTTCAAGTCATCAGTATAAACTGGCGAGATTGGGTTGTCGAGTGCATCACTAAATTTATCGCGCATATATATGAGGAGAACGGCGTATTTCGCATCCTATTTTATAAAGTTTCAACACCCATGCCAACGTGTATGATTTATGAATGCTTTTTAGCGTCTGGAGATAGAGAACGTTTGCGTCATGGAAAGACGCATCGAAGAATGTAGATTAAGCGATTGAGGTGTCGAAAGAAGCGTCGAAAAGAACCGGTGCGTGTGTTCGTCTTGAAAGAGAGGAACGAGACAGGGGACAGACAGGAGGCAGACGACAGCATAAACATGAGGTGTTACGAGCATGAGCTCGTATCCTTACGCTTTGTATCTACAGCTTAAGAGCGGAAAAGAGCAATATATACCCGCTCAACAACAATAAAATTAGCGCGGGAAAGTGTGGCGCTGCTAGTAGAAATTACTCGTTCCTTTCACTTTATTTAGTTTTATTTGATTTTATGTCTTTGCTTAGTATATTTAGCGTTATCCACAACATTTGATATTGTAAACCTTGTTTCCAACATCGATCAATACTTCATGATTTTATATACCTGGAAGTTTTCAATTTTGATACGATTATCATTAGCAGCACTAATTAGCTAGTGCTTTTTTGTTTTCTTTTCCTCACCGTCATATTTACATTATGTCCCAGTGCAAACATCAGCTATGTGACCTTTTTCTGTATTTTGGTTGATGCATCAGATTTTGAGGTACAAATAAAGTTTCTTGAATTATTTATTTAACAAACTGCCCTGTAACCTTGCTAGTGTGTCGTGGCTGCGAACTGGCGAGTGTGCCTACCCAGAACGATTTCAATTCAGTGCAAACTTCCATCATATCGAAAACGACATTTCCATGGCATTGCCTGCGGTTTCCAGTTAGAGTTGGTAGTTTAAGCCATATCTTTGGCTGATGAAATAAACCATTTTATTGGCAACGCTTAAATCATAGCTACTGGGTCTTCATTCATTTAACTTATTTTAAAAGAGTCGAAAATCGCGCTTTAGTATAAGGTACATCGTCGCGCGTCTGTTCTCTAAGCATGCATGTAGACACACCTGGTTCCAAATTTGTCGTGTTTTTTATGCCTTCCTTAGTTGCTTTCTCCTGCAGCGACGACCGTTAGTGCCTCTATCCTGATATCATCTCTGCGTGCTCGGGTGTGTCAGAAGTTGAATGAAAGAATGTTTTTATGCAGAGGAGGAGAGAAAAAGAAGTCGCTCGGTGGAACTAAGAGCAAGCAGAGAGGGCGAAAGGCCCTAAACACTGATCAGCGCCAGGCACCGGCGAAATATGAGTCTCTTCGCTACAGGCCGGTGTAGATGAAACACCGACCCATTGGTCACCATTCCACAGCGCGATCCTTTCGTATTTTTCTTAGTGGCATGTGAATAGTCACCGGCACATCGTGAGATGTGATGATGTGTCGCGCTAGAAAAAATAAACCCTTTTAGCAAAGCTAAACTGCCGTCATTGGCGCTCAGTTCGTTGCATGGCACGAATATTGCGGACCCTGCTGATGCACAGATGATTCTGCGGGAATCGGATCGTAAATAGAAGCACCGAGCCTAGCAAGGTCCAACGCCGCAGAGGCTACAAGCATGAAACTGCGAAAGCAGGGTCCAGATGCTCTGGCCGAGGCGAAACGGTCCAGGCGTGATGATCCAGCATTTCGTTACGCCAAAGTAGTTGTCTGAATTCCCGCGACAAGTTGCAACCATCCTGCGAGTTATTTAACATGAATTAGTGCTTCAATTTTATTCTAGTGCATTTCTGTTCGGTTTGTAAGTAGTTTGTTTGTCGTACGAGAGCACTGGATGTCTCGCTAGCGAAAAAAGCTATTCTGCCTGCAGTTGAAGCCTCGGAGTAACTGGAGTTAGTTTGAGAGGAGCGTGGCGCCAGCTGCAGCAAATGGGTGGAGGGTGTGGCGCCAGCCAGCAGCCGAGTGGAGAGAGTGTGCGAAGGTGAACAGCGATAAACGTGGTTGCATGCGTACGCAGATGCCAACAACAAAAGGAGGTGAAGAAACAAGTCTCCCGAGCAACGTGCAAGCAGCAAATGGTAAATCGTGGATGAAGCCGGCCTTTTGACTGATTCCGAAGTTGAACGACGAGCTGAACAGCAACTCAAACGAAGAGAGCGCCAACGTGAGTCAACCGATCCAGTAGATATAGCGAGACGAGAAGCCGAAGCAGAGCAGCGAAGACAGTAAAACTTTCTTGAACTGATTGCCGAAATTGACCAAAAGGAATAAACACGATGAAAAGATAGAAAGAAGAGGTGAATTATGAAGTCACCAGAGGAAGATGCAATCGAGAGGCGCTTACAAGTGCCTTCAGAAACCGCCAAAGAGAGGGTACGGTGAATCGAACCGCAACGTGCAGCTCAGGCAGTTTATCGCAAGAAGAAAGCCAAGGAACGACCACAAGAAGATTTGGGCGCAACTCAAATTTTCAACCTTATAAAAAGCTAAACAAAGATAAACAAATCTCAACAAAAAGAAACGTGCTAGCCTACCTAAGTCGCATTTAGCTTAACAGCGTATATCGGGGGCAATTTTGTTCTTTTGCACCTTCCACCGTGTTCGACCGGAAATGTAGTGGCGAGAGAGCCACGAAGTGAAAGAAAAAAAGACACAAAAAAAGAGATGTAGCGCTGCAGCATTTGCCGCACCGTCCAACGCGTGTGCAAAGGCGTTCAACGACGCAAAAAGCAGCAATACACCTCTCGATGACAGTCGACTTTTTCGAGTTGCTTTCTATCCGAGGTCATCACTCTTTTTTAAGCCATTTTAATTTTTTCTCGACTCAAGTTTGTCATTTCGAGCTTTTTCCTTCTCTGTGCAGTTTTCTTGTCACTATGACGTCAGTTTATCTCATGTGCTCATTAGTAAGCTGGCGTGTTTTTGCAAGGCAGTTCGTTCGAGCTTAACACTGTGCTTTTCAAGGTTAGCAGGCCCTGTTAAGACGGCGATAGATAAGCAGTGGCATCATGAGTAATATTCAGACCAGTGAGCTTCACTTTCAGTTCAGCCCACGTAAACTTCCAGCCGCACAAAAAAAGCGCTTCATTAAAGAAGGGCGCGGAAAAAAATAATGCCTTGTGTGGTCCTGCGTCTCTACTACTTCTGCTTTTTCGGAGTTAACGGTTTTTCGCTGTTATCGCATTTCACATTTCTTACTTAGAGACAAAAGTAAAATGGGGGCGCTAAGATGCGTTTCCGGGCGAACCCTTACCGGCATTGCAGGTTCCTTGAAATGTATGCTATAGGTTTCATTGACTCTCTATTTCCAGCAGAGACCAAGTCCATGTCAGTCCAAAATCATTGAAAAATAGTACGGTGCGTGTGCTTACCTTCACCAATATTCTACTGGCATTTACCTTCATTGCGGAACACACGTTTTGTCTTGAACTGTAGGGCTGCTAACATGCCAGCAATTATAGCAAAGTGCAATTTTCTTCTCTGAAACAAGAATCAAAACACAGACCTCATGCTAGAGGCAGTACAACTTACTCCAAATTTTGCTCGGCACACACTACTGCGCACTCGGCTGCGGCTGCATTCAGCCGAACGCCTCAGGAAAATAGTGGCAAAATTATGTTGCTTTGATTCCTAGTGTAGTTGTGTTTTCTATTTCACATGGCGCAAGAGTCTGTATTCGAACTCAGCCGCAGATCACAAAAAATCGCCCCTACTTTGGAGCCCACGCATTTAACGCTGAGCACTCTTTCCAGCGCCCTCCCTTTCCTTCTCACCTCCACCTGCCAATACTAAATACTCTTTTATCATCCTTTGCACATCACCTTTACTCCCTTCCCTTGCAGTTGGAAGACCTAACTCTCCCCACAGAGAGACACGCACGCACGCACATACACGCACGCACGCCCGCACGCACGCACGCACGCACACACACACACACACACACACACACACACACACACACACACACACACACACACACACACACACACACACACACACACACACACACACACACACACACACGCACACGCACACGCACACGCACACGCACACACACACACACACACACGCACACACGCACACGCACGCACACACACACACGCACACGCGCACACACACACACACACACACACACACACACACACACACACACACGCGCACACACGCACACACGCGCACACACGCACACGCACGCACGCACACACACACACACACACACACACACACACACACACACACACACACACACACACACACACACACACACACACACACACGCACGCACTCACGGCACACACACACTATACACCACAAAATGAACACGAGCCCTTCTAGTTCCCTTGGCAGGCACCACGAGGCCGATGGCTTTGAACATTTAAAAATAGCGCGTTTGCGTCATCCTTAAGATAAGAAGGAAAGACAGTGACCGATTGGCTACAGAACAGACCATGATAGGTCGCTAGGCTTTGCGCCACTGGCTGAGCGCTGTCCGGTATTTCTGGCAACGTTTGCGACATTCCAGCCGCCTTCTATTTCTGCAACGCCATTGCCATGAGAGTACCGCTCTGCGACAGGTGGAACAACTTACCGCTGTAAATTCACTTAGTGCTTCCTTGGCTCTCAACGCTGAAGCGAATCTTAACCGGGAGTTGGAAGCAGTGGAGTTTTTCATTTTTTTTCAACGCTATATTTTCGCGGCAATATCAGACTGAATTTTTTTTTTGCTGTTGGAGCGAATAGAAAAAGAGCGCAAAGGCAACAGTTTAAAGACACCAGTGGGGCACAGCTCTTACAGCGGCGTCAAAGCGAGTAATTTCAACAGTCGTGAACCAGCGGGTAATTCGTGTCAAGACACGATACGCTTGGCGCCTTTCTACTCTTTTTTTCTCGTAGTTTTGGTTTGCAGATCGCAAAAGCTTTTTGCGGACAGGTGCTGCGGATTCTTGCCGAAAACTATGAAGAAACATTTGATAAGAAACAGACGCGCTGCATTTTTTTTTACGCAGGGCGAGGCAATAAACTTTTTTTCTTGCAGTTTGCAGACAATTACTTTGTGCACTGACCTGGAAAGACCGGCTCCGGCTTCTTTGTGTAAAGAACTTTCTTCAGCTGATGGCTGGTTGAGATGTTTCAGCCCTCACTTTTCTATTCGGGCTTTTTCTATTCACAGTGACTTTCCGCCTTTATGAACAGTCTGATGGTTTCACAGCACAAAAAAGCGCGATTCTGTATACATGCCAGACTGATGTCATCTACGTTGCTCCGCCTTGGTCGACACTTAGAAGATCCAGCTTTTACTTTGAAGACCTAAAGCTAACGTAAAAAAAAAAACTGCTGCCAACAACTGTTGGTGTCTCATGCGATGGTCACTCGACGCTTATTCTAGCGATGAAGGTGCAGAATAATAAAATTTTAGTGAATGATCTTGTACTAACTGAAACAATCTGAATATTGATACTTGTTACGAAAAGGCGCCATATATACACATGGTGACCAAGCAATGAATGCCACAAATCTTACATCAAGGCAGCATATAATCCACGAGCCATCTGTCTTTCAAAAAAGCGTAAGTTTGCTGCCTATATAATTATGAACGCGCGTCATGTCAGGAGACATAATATGGATTGCAAATACGTGGAAGTAATTGAGCACATCATCTGGATTAGTCAGGCTTTTTCGGGAAACAATAATAGTCTAAGGCAAAAATCGGAACTGGTCAAGCTGTAGTTGCAGCTGTTGACCTCGTCTCTCTCTCATCGTTGATAGAAAATAAAAGTTCATCGAACTTTAACGTCCATGCACGCGCCAAACACAACAAATTGGAGATAACGTAAAGGGCTGTGATGCATTCCTCCCAGTAGCTGCCAAACTGCATTATGAAACGCGCCACTCTGTCCACTATATCAACATATCTGTGATTCTCGCCAAAGCGCGGCTGAATTTCGAAACACTTCTACATCCAATGGGAGGACTGTGAGCTACACCCTTTTAAAGGCGTCTGTATACTGTCAACTTTGACGAAAGCAACCTGGCTGCCATGATCATAGAAAAAGCACAGGCGCTGCGTTCGGCGGCCCTCATCGGCAGCGAGGATAACCAGCATAATGTGAACTTGCTCTATCGCAATCCTCATGTTTATCATAATCTGTCTGGCTATAGAAAGAGAAGCAGTATGAACAACCTGATTAGTTTTTCTCAAGACAGCACTTCCTGAACGAATACATGAGGACAAGAGCGCCTCTAAGATAAAGTGTGCTTGCTTCAGTTGAAAGGGTGTGCAACAGGAAAACGCTGGTCCAGTCCACAACACAATGAATACTGCTTTTATTTCATTTTGATGTATAATGGTTGCCATTATAATAAAGTGCGCTGTCAAGTTTGTTTGATTTGTGCTACCTAGCGGCTCTTTGAAACTAGGTCGGTACCAGTAAAAAAAATATCTGTAATCGACTAGAGGAAGTCATAAAAAGCAGCCACCTTCAAAACTCCACACTAAAAGCAAAGACATTATCTAACTCGAAACGGCTGATACATATCCAGTAGATCAGCAGGCATTCGTGTATAGCTAAAAAGTAATGACGAAACTAGCCGCCCAAGAACTCACCGGAAAACAAGCTCAAATAGGCACCTAGAGAGAGGTAGGGTTGATGTACCACTCTGATTCCGATCCTCATTTGTTCCGTTCTGTCATGCTCAGTGGCGCCGGCTACGACACATCGCTTCGCCGGCGAAACGGTCCCAGAATCTGCCGCTGCAGACCAAGCTATCTCCTTCACCGACGTCGCCATAGCACTCTAAGCAACGAATGGTGAGGCTTTCAGCCGTGTTACAGAGGGTCACCTTATCGTTACTACTAATGAAGCAGCAGCGACCGGTTGCGTCAGAGTCATTACTTCGGTAATCGGTCCTGTGTTTCCCGGGGAGCAATTGAGCTCGTGTGCTCACCTTTTTCCTTCTCAGTTGCTCTCTGTTATTGCTGTTGTAAGCTTATTCCGCTAAAGTAACGAATAGTTCGCTGCAACCACTGGTTAGTTTCGTCTTTTATATTTTATAGGCCATATCATATTTTGTAACGCCGTTCGTAAAAAGAAAAATTCTGTTGGCGGCATCCACTTGTCTTGTTTTACCGAACTGATCTGTGTATCGAACAAAAAGCTATGTTTTTTTTAGGCCAGCCTACCAGACGCATTACGAGGCATGCCTCTCCAGTTTCCAGGGCCCCGGTTGGTCTCATCAATTGTTGCTTTCAAATTTAGAGCACTCTAAGCACTAAATATGCTGGGCCAATTTTTTTCGCCCACCAAACTTTGAAAGCAGGAGCCAAAGCAGTCCTGCTTCTACATCGTGGACACATTTCAAGGTCACGCGCGGGTGGTGACGGATTGAGTGAGCACTTTCTATTCCTATGCAGCATTTTTGAAAGAGTCGTCTTCGTGTGCTGCTAAAAACTGCGGATGTATTTTATACTGAAAGAATCAGTGCCTAGAAATCTGTAAACGATGACCAGTGCTCATGGAACGCATCTCCCAAACTGATACCTGCTCTGAATATCACAGTAAAAAGCGTCTAGCTCTGATCTCACAGCTTACTGAGGAGCTTCTCTCGAGATAAGTGCAGCGCTTGCCTGAAATTGACTGCGTTTCCGCAGTAAAATGTTGTCGGCCGCAAAGATATTCACAAATTTTTGCACTCGTACCTCAAACATTCTGACTCGTCGCAAGCGTCGAGGCCAGAATCGAAACGAAAATAGGCATTAGGTATATTATCCAGTGTTTATTTTTTTAGTGATACTGCCGTGAGAGTCATAGAATGCGAACGACAAAGCACTCGGTAAAAACTGTCCGCCTAAAAATATGCGTCGTACGAGGGGCGCCTTTCTACGTTACCGAGACCAATTTCTTTTCAGAAATTTATGCTTTAGAGCTTAATATCTAGACTTCGCTTCCTTTTCAAATACTCAACTTCCTTGGCCTAAATTTTCTTTTAGGCTGCATTTTCAAAGTTGCGGATTTTTAAGCGCACCATAAAATATGGTGCACTGTTTGTTCATGCGTTTGCAAGAACGGCTTTGTTTGTTTTCTTGATAAAAGAGATTTCAATGGAAGCATTAACAGAGGCGTTGCTGATCAATTTTGTTTGATATATTAATGGCCTGCGGCTCGGATCTTATAAAATAAGCACTGTGTTAGCATTGTTGGCAAAGATTTTAAGCCGAATAATTTGCACGGCGTCTTTTATTTTTAATTTTTTATTTAATTTGTTTTGGAGGAAAGGAAATGACACATTATCTGTCTCATATATCCTTGGACACCTGAACCGCGCCATAAGGGAAGAGATAAAGGAGGGAGTGAAAGAAGAAAGGAAGAAAGAGGTACCGTAGTGGAGGGCACCGGAATAATTTCGACCACCTGGGGATCTTTAACGTGCAGTGACATCGCACAGTACACGGGCGCCTTAGCGTTTTGCCTCCATTAAACGCAGCCGCCGCGGTCGGGTTCGAACCCGGGAACTCCGGATCAGTAGCTGAGCGCCCTAACCACTGAGCCACCGAGGTGTGTATCGGCGTCTTCTAAGCTGAACTTCATTTGCGTGCTTTTCGCTGCCTATATAAGTGTTAGCTTTTATAAGTAGCGCGTTTTTGCCATCTAATCATTCTTTTCATCACTATTTTTGTCATTTCCGAATCTCGGTAGCAGCCTGCGTGGTCCTTAGGCACACCGTGATACTGAGCCTTCCATGCTCCCTGGAATTTCTCTTTTGAATGAGTAGTTTATTTTCATTTCTTTCTTTTTTTGTGTGTTTTTTTTGTTCTCGAGTTAATAATTGGTTTTTTGGGGAAAGCAAATGGCGCAGTATCTGTCTCATATATCGTTGGACACCTGAACCGCGCCGTAAGGGGAGGGATAAGAGAGGGAGTGAAAGAAGAAAGGAAGAATTAGATGCCGTAGTGGAGGGCTCCGGAATAATTTCGACCACCTGGGGATCTTTAACGTGCACTGACATCGCACAGCACATGGGCGCCTTAGCGTTTTTCCTCCATAAAAACGCAGCCTCCGCGGTCGGGTTCGAACCCGGGAACTCCGGAATTCCCGAGTTTCTTGTTTTCTCTGTTTTGCACAATAGCAGTGTTGCAGTGAAAGGTATAAAGCTTGTGTAAGAATTATGTATGCGGGGTCCCGCTCACAGTTACTTGCAATAATTGCTTGAAAAACTAATAATAATAATAATAATAATAATAATAATAATAATAATAATAATAATAATAATAATAATAATAATAATAATAATAATAATAATAATAATAATAATAATAATAATAATAATAATAATAATAATAATAGGTTTTTCGAAGGAAAGGAAATGGCGCAGTATCTGTCTCATATATCGTTGGACACCTGAACCGCGCCGTAAGGGAAGGGTAAAGGAGGGAGTGAAAAAAGAAAGGAAGAAGAGGTGCCGTAGTGGTGGGCTCCGGAATAATTTCGACCACCTGGGGATCTTTAACGTGCACTGACATCGCACAGCACACGGGCGCCTTAGCGTTTTTCCTCCATGAAAACGCAGCCGCCGCGGTCGGGTTCGAACCCGGGAACTCCGGATCAGTAGTCGAGCGCCCTAACCACTGAGCCACCGCAGCGGGGCGCTTGAAAAACTGCAGCTTATTGAATTGGGAAGCTTTTTGTCAACGACTGGCTGCATGTGTTTTCAGTTTACAGAGAGACAATTTTCGCTTCAATCTATGCATACAATTTTGGGCGTCACCTTAACGCACGATAACTTGAGTAGCTATAATTTACACATGATGAACTGAAATAGGCTGTGTTCAGTTGTTCGTGTCTTCTATAATTAATAACGAAATGAAGAAACAATTTTTTCAACCTCTCCTTCCCTTTCATATCCAGTAGAGGGTAGCATCCTGGCTACTTTGACTTCCTTTTGTATTATCTCCACCAGCAAGATGTTAATAATATACGGTTTGTGGTTTATGGTTTATGGGGGTTTAACGTCTCAAAGCGACTCAGGCTATGAGACACGCCGTAGCGAAGGGCTCCGGAAATTTCGACCACCTGGGGCTCTTTAACCTGCACTGACATCGCACAGTACACGGACCTCTAGAATTTCACCTTCATAGAAATTCGGCCTCCGCGGCTGGGATCGCCGGGATCGAACTCGCGTCTTTGGGGTCAGCAGCCGAGCGCCATAACCAGTTAATAATATGCGACACCTTTGTGAAATCAGGGGTAGGGTTTTGTTTTTTGCTGACCATGCGTTTTTTCTTGTAACAGCTGATAAATTTCCTTTTGTTTTCAAAAATTAAATGCGATTACCACGAAATCATAGTGAGGTTTCAGGATCTGCCCCGCAAGTCAGTTACCATTTTCCCGTTTCTCATCTTCGCAAGCGGGCACTCGAGCAAACAGGCACACAGAAGCACATGCACACGAAGGCACAGACACACACACACGCACACAGGCATAAGTACTATTAGTAGAGAGATGTTTCGTTAACACTAAAAGGTGTCGCCGCTGAAAAGAATTCACTAAAGGTTTTTCGGTGCGGCTATCTTTTTCAAACAGATGCTCATTTTCTTGGTCCCCGCTTAAGAAGGTGTCTGCTTATTCAGAAGTTATTCAGTTATTTACAAAGGTGGAGAGCAATAATTTGCTTTAGTAATTTATCCTCTTTACGTGAGCGGTCCCACATTTGAATGAATTTTAGGAAGATGCTTCGTTGAGACGGGCAGAAATAACACCATGGCTTCTTCTGTCGCTGGCGCAGCTTTTGTAGTTTTAGAGAGCACATTCCACCCATGTTTGGCCTTATTGTTTGCTTATTATTCGGACTAGCGCATCTACAATAACTTAGGGAATAATGCATTTTGTCTAAAACTTGTATGCATGCACCGCCGGTTCTATTAGAATCACTTTTGGTTGATGTCAGCAATTTGTCTTATTTGAGAGTGTTATCCCAAGCAACCAGGCCAGCTAACTTTTTAACCGATTTTTATTTCCAACTTAGCGTGTAAATTCTGCTGAGTCCCCAGTTTAATTTTCATTTTAAAGCTCAATTTTTCTGTGAAGTGAATGCACTAGCAGCTTATTTTATCATACGGTGGTCTTGGCTGCCCCCGCCAACGTTTATGAAAACCTTGGTATTCGTTATGCTACTGGTTGTGTTGGAATAAACTTTCTCTGTTACTGCCTGTCGTGATGCCGTTGCCAAATTTCTAGCTAGTTACATTGGATCGTCTAGCGTTATATATATGGGTCTGTGAGCCCAAAATGGATGAGTTTCCTTGGCGTGCCCTGTCTAGCCACTGAAACTAATGCAACGAAACCTCGTCTACGGATCTATAGAAGGGGCTCGCTCAGCCGGCACGGCCTCTTCCTGCCACGGGATCGATGTTGCGCGGGTCGTCAGGGGCAAGAAGATAAGTGGTTGCGCTCTATTGACCACACTGCCCCGGTGCAGCAGCCGATGCCGCTCGCTGCACCAGGACGTGGGCATCGTTATCTCACTGAGAGCACGTGTCTACCCCCCGCGCGGCATTTCCTCTGCCACGGACATGCTCCTCGGGCTCCGATCTAGAAAGTTTCTCTCTGCCATCTCTTTATTGATGAGTCGCCTTTCGGCTCGCCCTTCTTTCATGCTCACTACATCAAATTTGGTTCTTGGCGCAAGAGAATCTTTGGCCAAAGAGCGCCATGGCACAAGTGGTTTTCGACTACACAAGGTGAGGTCAAAGACCTACTTTCGAAGCTTTTCATCCCAGATAAGCCGAGCACCAGGCCAGGGGAAAACTTGTACCCTTTGTCAAACCGGTGGCACTGAGGGTCGAATCCCGCACCTCCCGCATGTGAGGAGTATGCTCAACCACTTGGCCACCGCTGCGGTTCTTCCCAAAATTGTGTGAGCGCACTTTTTCGAGTGTGGTGGTTTCCTTTCAACGTAGACGGTAAGAGTTCTTACCGTTTTGCAAAAACTTGCGCAACCTCTATTGAGGGGAAAAAATTCTGGCGATTGTGTTTTGCTGTTCAACCACTTCTTCGAAAAGTGGGGAATTGCACACAGGCAAGCAAAGGTTTATTTTTATGAGCGCCTCGATGCCGCAGTGGCTACGGCGATCAGATGCTACGCCGCGAGCTCAGTCCCGCCAGCGGCCGCCATTTTCTGGTAAAGACGGAAAGCAAAAAGTCCCCTTTGCCGAGAATAGAATGTATTGTTTAAATTACCTCAGATAATGCAATATTCCGAAGCCTGCAAGTGTGGCATGCAGCATAATTGACATTAACTGAATTTAAAAGGATGCTTTCATTCCTGGAAACTGTAGGTAGCAATACAATACTTGTCGTTAACGGTGCGCTCGTGCATTTCGGCATAACTTACGGGATGCATGACCTTTAAACTATTGTCATCTCCAAACTTTCTCGCATCCACTTCTCCCCACTTCTCCCACAAACTCAAAAGGACGTCACAAAGAGGCAGTAAGTGAAAGAAAAGAAATTAAATGGAAGATTTGGGTTTTAGTTTTAAAGAAAAGCTGCTTTTTGTATTGTATAACGCCCTTCAGAAAATGTGGAAAAGCTTTAAACAGTTCAAACGACGTGCAACAGGTATGCGCCCGTTAGCCGCCCAAGTCTCATACTGATCACCGGCCCTGAAATACGGCTGAATTTCTGTCTGAACTAATTTACGCGAATGACGAGGACACATTTTAAGGTTAACAACTTAAGAAATACACTGCTTCCAAGCATTTCTTTTTTGGTGTTTACATTTCTTCCGACCGCCAGCTTAGCCTTAAGGCTTAGCCTCAAAATGGTTTTGTTCTCACTCTTGCTCGTTCTGGGCAAGA
Source organism: Amblyomma americanum (assembly GCF_052857255.1). Lineage (NCBI taxonomy): Eukaryota > Metazoa > Arthropoda > Arachnida > Ixodida > Ixodidae > Amblyomma > Amblyomma americanum. The sequence goes on from NC_135502.1 coordinate 46,527,935, forward strand.
CAGCTGTATGAATCCTGCAGTACCGGCTTCAAACTAACGCCGAAGCTCCAGCCTATCAAAGAACGAAATCAAACAATGCAGATGCTGAGACGAGCCGCCTCACGCCACACAGGCGGCAAGCGGACTGAGCACTCATACACTCGCTTCTAGTCTGTCACCTGTCTCATTACAATCTCGCACAAACAGAACAAAACAAAATGGGAAATCTTCTTAAAAAAGGCACATTTGCACTGGGCCTACCCACATACAGGACCACAGTCAACTTCAAACGATTTAATACGACCAGCACACTAGGAGAACCAGCAGAACCCCACGAGATCACAGAGCAAACGAGACATCGCTCTATCACAATATGACAAAGAATCCTGTACAATATTGTTTCGTGGCTGCCTGCCAGAGAATGAGGCGCGATGAACGATGGCAGAGATTTGATTTAATGGCTCCTGGCCTAGCGTGAGCACTACGCCATCGCAGTTGTTTCTGTTGTTCTTTGCCTCACAAAATGGCACATACCCACAAGGTGGATTCGTCATATCCCCGCGCCACTGCACAGTTCGTCTTCTTCGTCACACTACCCGAGGCCACCGAGCGATCGTCCCGATCGGTGACAAAGAGACGCGCGAAGTGGTGATGGGCTTCAGAGGATGGTGGGACAGGAAGGAAAACGTAGTGAGGTGCTGGCCGCCATAAATGAAGGCGATCGCCATATAATTTCTGTTCCGCGCGAAGTGAGCGGCTTCATATGCCCTTCACGCGCTTTGGATGCTTTTTTCCGCAATTTTACGTGTATACGACGTACTCTTGCTCGACAAAGAACATAACAACGGAAAATCGTACGCGGGCCCGTTCTGTGCCCTTATTAATCTAATAACTGGCGGCGAATTGCATATCTGCCGGTTGAGTCAGATGAATGGACATTAGGTAAACCCCTATTTTATTGACCAGAATTCACCTAGCAGGCCCCTGTTGCGACAGATTCACCTCCCAATTTCTAATCAATACGCTGTACTTAGAAGTAAAGCTGATATAACTGCTGCCCTTTTACTTGAAGATAGAGTATTTTAAGAAACGCCATTGCTACACTTGCAAACACAAAATGAACAAGGGAGAGGGAAGCCTTAGGGAGCTTCCCAATGTTTCGAAAAGAGGACTTTTCTCCTGGGGAAAGAGCTCATCATTGGCGGGGTTTAAATATAGCCTTTACTCCAAGGCGGAAGGCCCTGTGAGGAGGAGGTCGGCGTGAAGTGGATAGGGTGTTAGGATGGGGAGTGTAAATCTTGATCACGCATGACGGCTATTAAAGAAAATTAACTGGTTGCGCTACAAAATCGTGAAAATAAATACGCAAACTCAGTAGAAGAAATCCGGGGCGTAGGGAAGGCGGAAATATAACAAACGTGGGCGGACTCAAAAAGACAAAATTGAAAAATTTGTTGCTCAGGAAAGGAAATGGCGTAGCAGTTGTCTCACATCTCAGTGGAGACTCGAACCGCGCCGTCAGAGAACGAAGGAAAGTGGGATTGAAAGAAGGAAGAGAGAAAGAGGTGCGTACAGGAGATCTCTAACATGAGATCTCTAACGTGCACTGACATCACAAAGCCCACGGGCGCCTTGTCGTTTCCCCTGCATCGAATTTAGCGCGTTTTGTGCCGCTTGTATCGCTTTGCATGCCTAATCATTCATAGGGAGTTTGAAATTTGTAAGCAAGTATCTCGGTTACGCGGGCATGCTAGATAATTCAAGCATATACTGTAGTGGAGGAACACGACTGCCTCCAAGTTTTTCGATATTAAAATGGACACTTACTAGAGCGAATAAAAGTTTTATAATCATTTTATTTAATCATGATATTGAGGGCGATAACTACCCTCGCAGGTTATTTCCACTTTGTAGCAAAGCAGTTATTGAAATAGAATTTTTGCGCCGTGTATACCGCCTGGTCGGCTGTGCACCTTTCCGCGCAATTTGTAACTGCAAGATAATGTTGGTCACACTTGCGCAATACTATTGCCCCTGACGCCCTTCCTCAATTAAGCATGGGCTTTATGTCCGATGAGTTTCCTCTTGACACGATATCGTAACTTGTCGTATGGTTTAGTAGCTAGCGCAGATAGTCTTCGCAGATTGCACATTTTATTTTTCTTAGTTATTTTAAGCACCCGTGTCCTCCATCTGAAAAAAAAAATAGTCCACGTGTCACAATACACTGTAGAGAATTACTTCTCGTTGAAATCCTCCAAATTTTTCAAAAGCTGGCACAAGTTTCTTGCTGGATATTGTGAATCTCGACGTCATTTTACACATTTAAGGACAGAAGAAAGTGAACACTGCTTTGCTCCTCTGCTTAGAATGAAAAATTGCGCCCAACCTCCCGATTCCAGCCTAAGCGCCTGCTCGTAATAAAGACAGATTATGTAGGCCTCAAAACTGCTGTTAAGAAAGCGGGAAGCTAGTGCAATGATAAATGATTCGGCTAACGTTTCTGCGCCGTAGGTTTTTATCTAAAATCTTAGTTGATCATATAATGTGACACTGAAATACATCTCCTTCAAAAAAGGTTGTCGTTAGGCACAGGATCCCTCCGAAGTCATCATAGCCACTGTATACTGCTTATTTCTGCCTTGCCATTCACTTTACATATCTGAAATCGATATCGCCATGTTAGGAATGCAAATCAAAGTAGTAAGGTCGACGGTAGAGCAGCTAGAAGAGAGTTCTGCTGAACAAAATTTCGTTATCTATTACCAAGAGGAAGTTTTTAACACAAAATGCCAAGTTTCAGTGTCGCCAGAAATCTCAAGCAGGGGGAAAATGATTATAATTCAAACCAACATATTACTAAAGCTGTGCAAACGTTTTCATTGCGTAAATAGCCTTAATAATGTTGTTGAAGGTCTTCTGTATTCTTACGATTCCAGCCTCTATATTATCCTTTGTGTTGCCTGAGCGGATAAAAGACGAACATAGTGGAGCCACTTTGTGAATTTACTGAAGTATATAAGAATACGCAATGTGTGTAGCAGAGAAATACTGAGTGTTCTTTGTGTTTTTTGATGTCATCTTTGTTACGAGATAATAAACTTACACACTATTACTGTTCTTTCTCTTTGCTTTTTTATCTAGTGCCGATCACTTGCTAGACTCATCTTCCTATGAACGATGACATCTTATGACAGCCTTTCTTATGACAGCCTTTCTTACATGAAATATTTCTTACTCAGTCACTGTTTCTCACAACATTTATGTTTCGGAAATAAAGCTAGGGATACAAAAAAATTTGAAATGGGAAAATTCAATTTCATTTATTTTGCCAGAAATAATCTCCTCTTACAAAAACCCCCCGGTAACTTCAGAAGATGATTTATGGGTTAATCCCGGAGGGTTGGTACAGGGGGGGACCATCCCATTTGGGGACTACCTCCAATGGGGTTAAACATAGTTTTCCTAAATACAAGTTATTAAAGAAAGGGGATGGCGTAAATTAATAAATTCGCCCCTGCATATCTGTATGCCACACTGTTGTCACTGGTGTGCTGTACCCAACAGTGAGTTTAGCCGGAAGACCAGCACAAGCGCAGCGTCCCCTTCTTTGCCTCCGTATCTCAGAATTTTTTACCATTTTTTGCCATTCACGTAAGCATATTAAAGCTTTGTGAACTAGCTTGTTCGACCAATCATTTATTAAAAATAGACACAGGCGTGACATTCGAAATCATTATCTCAATCCCTCAAAGTTATATCTTCTAGATTCATGCCTGCATTGAGTCCGTGGTTGGCCAAGAATTGACCTCCGCTTCAGATGATGTCCTTTCTTCTTTTATTTTCCTGTTTTATTGATTCATTTATTTTCATTGTCACCATTGCCACTTCCTACTCCAACTCCCGGTAACAGTGCTGTTATTTCCCGAGGCCAGCGATGCATTCAGGTGTCGAGAGCAGAGTCCAGTGCCCTTTGTTGACTTTCGCGTCTGTTGGCCCGCCCAATGTGGAAACCGTCTAGGGATCGATATGGTTTTTGTCGTTCGGCTTCTACAGAGTGGTCGCGCTTGCAGTGCCCATTCGGCCACTTCTTTTGAGCGCTGGCGCGACGGGTGCCGACCTTTTTCGCGTGCGGAAACATACTTGTCCTCTTGCCTCTCGAACAAACTGGCTTTGTGCTCACTGGACACCGGTGGTCGGCATCTCGCCTTTGATAATTTTAGGTTCCCTGTCGCTGCTTGGATTTTCATCCGAACAAACAAACCCGCAGCGCGTAAATTGCATTACTTGGGCAGGAAGCAAGTATATAAGATAAATCGGCAGTATTTATAGTATCACTACTTCTAGTGGATATGTATTTCGTACTTTAATGATCAGTTCCATAAAACAATATAAAACTGTTTGTTCTGCGCTACACCATCAAGCCTTACCACAGCGCCCGGAAATTTTTGAAGGCGAGCTTTCTTGCCCAACGTGCCGCTGGAAAAAGTACGAGAAACTTGAATTTCTTGATACTACAAAACATGTGCTGCGGTATTAATATCATAACTTTTCAAGCTTCTCTTCCTCTCTACCTTGTGTTAAAAGCAGCTAACATCAAGACGGCGAAACAGGCTCGGTATTTATCGCGGTCCTTTTCAGACGCACGGGAAAGAAATTGGGTACATTTACTCTAATTCCTTCCGACGAAGGGTATACAATGTGACGCAGCACGCGCTTTCTAATGTGCGCACACACAAGGGTAGCTTTGCGTCCCTGCATACCTGGCTTGCCAGACGCATATGCTCACAGCGTGTGCGGAGACGAGGAATTGGGAGGGAGCGCAGGGGCCCTCTGGCGCACATTCCTAAAGGGGTCTTACTATGCTCTGTCATAGGGGAAAACTGTAGAGCACCTGTGCGCCTGTTTTTTCCGCACGTGTTGTTTCTGCAGAGACCATAGGCACGAGGATAACGGAACACACGGAATAAGGTCCGAAAACTTTTCCAGAGCGGCTATCTCGGGCAATCCCCTCGGGCGACGTTTCCGCCAAGGCGAAGCAATTTGAAATGCGTGCCCCCGGCTGAATAAACATAAAGTGGTATTGTCTAGTGGGTTTTCGTGAACCCTATCTGCTAGAATGAAAAAAAAGTGCTCCATTTCCTGTGTCCGGTTCTCAAACTGTACGTTCTCAAATGTTAAAATTTGGCCTAACACGAGTATTCAGTAGTATTGATGTCAGAATAATCATTTATGACATGACAGGTGCAACGTTAATACCATTATTGCGAAGCATTTGATTGACGTACTTGGAATTTCAGTGCGTTGTCATTGCGCAGTTTACTGCTTTACCCGTGCCTGATTAGTGTCACTAGCAGTTGTATTCATTATAAACGTATCAAGCAACTTCATTTCACAGCGTACACTAGAAATTAAGATCGAGACTCTATTTCAGCGCTTGACTGCTGCAAGAATGCTCCAAGCATTCCTGATATCACAGCGGCCAACGCACTCTACTGTTGCGTGCTTCGCCGCGCTGGCAAATGAGTTCTCAAGTGAATGCTACGGACGCAGGCCCTCAGAGCGCAGAACACTGCGCTGGGCAGAAAAGACTTCAGTTACGATATTATAAGCCTTGTTTAATCCTAAAGCCTTATTATCATTTTCAAGCACTGGAAAACTCCTGGGCAACGACCAGCTGTAAACTGTTATCAATAATGAAAATCGCCAAATCCTGCGGAATTATTATGCCAGAGTATATTATTTGTACGTGGAACTGGTCGCGAGTTTAGCTTTCTTCACTGCCTGTCTGCTGACACTCTACTGCGTTGCGTCCTTGTCATCCTTTTTGTGTCTCTGGCTCTAAAGACAGCGCTAAGTGCAAAATGAACTGGCGAAAGAATGGCACCTGCTGGCCTTCAGAAAAAAAAGTTACATAACGCGATCCTTGCGAATCGGTAACAAGAAAAAAAAGCGCGCGTGTACGAGCGTGACGAGCCTAACTTCTCGCTCACATAGTCCTCAAGCAGCCTTTCCAACCCACTCTTGAAACATCCTTTCGTCTTCTGTGACTGACTTTTTCCACTTAAGCCGGCAGTGAATTCGTAAATGCGAATGCTTGGAGAGCGATATTGGCCCTCACTCTGTCCTTGAAATTTTTTGGTTTAGAATTTACTCTGAGAATTCGTTTTGAGTATCGATCGTTGTCCAATTTGGGAGGAACGTCTGGTTTTATTGGAGCAGCTATTATCGCCTTTTGCCTCCGAAAAGAGCATCTTTTTATTAATTTTTCTTCTATGTGTCAGGCATACGCGCGGCATTCGTCCGCCAATAAATCACGCAAAAAACGCATGCTTTCGACGAACAAGCATGTCACTATACACCTTATCTCCAGAAATGATGCCATGAGAGGACTTTTGTTTATGCGTTTCGAAATGTTTCGTGCCAAGTGGCGTCTTCCACTGATTGCAGCTGCATCTTATGGGATACGTTTGTTAAGGGCTTCACAAAAAAAATTAATTAAGAGTTTAATTGTAATATGTGCTTCAAGCGCGCTAGCACTTGTCTGTATTTCAGCAGCGCAGTATTCTGCCATCTACTTTTTGTGTTGCTCTAAATAAACGCACCTGACATATTGCCGCGAATATTGGGCATAAGTAATTTTATAAAGGTGTCTTCTGTTTATAACCGCCCCAAAATTGTCATTAAAATGCTTCGGCCACGTGGCGGGAGTAATATTGCTCCTAGATGTCGATTGTTTAGGTTGGTTACGCGCAACTTGAGTGCTTCACGAAGAATCGCCTTATTGCACATGTACTGCTGCAATGCTCACGTCTGTTGTGGACAATGCACACACACGTTATCTGGAAAGCTCTGTCTTAGCCAGCCGGTACTTATTATCCGGCGCTTTTATAGCAGAATTTTCTCGGTCCACCTCGCAGTTCTGGGCACAAGTTTTGGCATATTCGAATAAAAACCTTTAAGCCGTGCACCTTTACAGTTTTTTTTTGTTTTCAAGAGCTGTTTAGTTTTACACATGACATGGAGAAATGGCGTGGCATACAGAAAAGTCTGACATTTTATCATTTTCCTGAATGAAGACGTTCCGCTGCCAACTCCCCCCCCCCCCCCCCCCCCCTCAGCCCTTTTTGAAGCGTCTAGTAACATTGCGACCTGCGTCCCTTGATCATGCTTTGTGCTTTGCTTTGGTTAAAAGCCATCAGTGCATTCGGAACATACTTCCAAAATGACGACGCTGACGTCTAGTTCGGCCAGTACACGGGCACTGTGCTTACACCTGTCCGCGCCTGTGCAATAAAGAGGCACTGAAGGTGGTTGCATGCATTGAGCATTTGCTCCGGGAAGGTGTTGTCCCTAACCTTAAAATAATTTCCTTGAGGCCATGCCACGCAAGTGTGTACGCATTTTTTTAATGCAATTATATGCATCATTTGCATTTCCTGCGCCCTCAGAGCAGTCGATCATATCAGCCGTGACTCGTGAGCATAGAGTAACTTGGCTTCGAGAAATGAAAGCACCGTCTACGAGAGAAACAGAACCGCCCCACTTTACCCTTCTCATTTGGTTTTAAGGCAAGGATTTCGTTCAGGTGATAAAAAGAGGAAACTGGCAAATAAATGTTAACCAGTATTAGTGGAAGAAATGATGCATAAAGTGATGCACACCTTTATGTATCACAAGAAAAATCACAAAGAAGATTGATGCATAAAGGGACAAGAACAATCACTGAGCGCATTTAAAATTAGCGTCAGCAATGCACGTGCGCTCTTTAATTAAGAGGTTAGTTGAGGCAGGGAACATTTATGTTGCTGTCTTTAGCTTGAAACAAATTAAAACGATGAAAACTGGGTTGTTGTTTTTTTTTTTTGTTCAAAATCTAAATAAATACCTCTCAATGTATTTATGACTGAGTATTTCAGTTTGGGAAGTTTGGATCTGTTTTCCAATTCTGAATTGTCATCAATTGTCTTGCTGTCGCGCACCATAGTTCCTGGTGTTTCCGAAAGGTGAAAGTAGCAAAGCGGCACAGTAACGGGCTTTGCTGCCCGTTACTGTGCCGAGCTGAGGGAGAACAGACGGTTCGATGAAAATCTTTATGTTGCACCAGTTCTGTTTAATGATTTGGCGCTCAACCAACCTTAAAACATCACGGCAACATGGACAGATTTTAAGGCACGTGCGGAAAACAAGAACAAAAGGAATATGATGTAATGTTGCATGTATGTTTTCATAAGCCGCCTCAAGGAAACGATGTTGAAGGCTCTAGATCAGTCAAAATTACGGATTGCGACTACCCGAGCAAAGTGCATTTTCTTGAAAGCTCTAATTTTGTGCATGCCAGGAACATTTTCTCTGTAACTAAGGCACCTTTGACAGCGATTGATTTCCCAGATGATACACAAATAAGCAAGCTGCAAATAATCACCCAAAAAAAGAATCAATTCCCACAATGAAGGCACCAAAAGCGTGAAAGAGGTACTGGAAACTTATTTTCAACGAATAATTGAAGCAATAAACAATATTTTGCTCCTGAAAATACCTCCTAAATTACCGAACAAATGCAAAAGGTTGCAACGCTATGCCTTGACAATATATTGGACAAATTTTATTCCCCCCCAAAAAAATGAAAATTTTATTATTTGATCACTTTGCAGTCTTTAGTTTAAAAAAAGTTCGCGTGCTAGAAGAACAATTCCTTGCAAGCCACCTGATAATTTCGAATAGGCTTTTTCGAGTGGAAGCTGAAATATTGGCAGGATAAATTAAATCGCATATAAGCCTACCAACTTCCAGTTAACACCTTTGCCTCAACACCACACATTGTCATATTACTACCACGTGCGCTATTGTATTGGTTAAGCACAACTTTACAGGACAAAAAAAGCATTGGGCGTCTGTAATTCTTTCTTCCACGCAATCAAGAACTGAAAGTAAGGTTTAAAACAGATTTAATCTTTTCTGCAGTCTGCCTTCATGATTTACTGACTTACTGTTGGAAAATAGTTTTTCTGACGTAGCAGAATTAATATTTCGATTATAAACAAAGAGACAACCGATATTTAAAGAATGACAACTTCCCTTCAGCGAGACAGTTGCTTAAACAAAAGGCTGGGCCTAAAATCAACGCTCCTGGAGAAATAGCAGGAAACTGATATTTGTACTCGATTAGGGAGCCAGAATTCGGTAAGCGAGAGCATATATAAATCTTAGATTATCACTACAGCTGACGGCACATCATTGTGAGTAATTGTGAGAAGTAGGCCTAATCAAATTTTTGTGAGTGATTTGAAAGAAGTTTTCCGGCCCACTAGTGGAAGCGGTGTGGGAGCTCTTAAACGCACTGCATGTGCGTCTGTAATTACTATGTAGGGTTTATTACAATAGAAGAAAGGCAGCAGAAAATATTTATCACTCACTGGAGATCACTCCATCTGGCTGCAAATTTAAGCAAAAAGCAAAGTGTGATTGGGGCACAGTTTACGAAGCCGTTCAATTTGCCTCATTATGCCACCAGGGAAGACTCTAAAGAATCGTAGGCTCAGGACACAACAAAAATTTCTTCACTCTTCAAGCTTTCGTGTTCCAAGCATTTGATTTATTATAGCTCTTTTATACGCAGTACTTGGCGCTGGTGATGTTAGACCACTTTTTGGGGAGTTGGAGCTCTTTGAGGCCGTACATAAAAATTGAGTGCCTACAGCATCAAACAGTTTTGCTTTGCTTTCTCTCATAATTCTGAACTGCGTCCCTTTCTTGCAGCCCTAATCCCCCTACAGGCGGCCAGCTTAAATTGTGTGCAGGCCTTTCGCTCCTCTGTTTGCTTTCCTTCGTTTCAAAGGTATACTGTCTGGTAAAAAAATATAGACAAATTCATAGAGTCTCCGCTGTTTACCAAAATTATTCGAGCTCTGGCTTCCGTGTTTGCATAGTGAGTGAGGCAGCCTTAGAGGCTTATAGGCTTTGCGCGCGACGGTGCAAGTCACGTAATGTCTATGGGCAAGTAGAGGTTGTTTAAAGTTTGGAACAGCGCCTTGGTGACTACACTCTTTAAGATCAAACCTCAGACTACTAATAATGTGAATCTTCATTCAGAACGTGTAAAGGTTTTTCTTCTGTATCATCAGCGAAGGCGCCATGAATTGTAGGAGTCAAAACCAGCCAAACTGTTTTAAGAATCCTGTAAAGCTATTTCAGCCTCGTTTTCAGCCTCTGTCCAGCTTTGGATTATTTATGTTCATTGGTATACCCTTACCTTGATCAAATGACCTAATATTGCGACGAAGAAGACGAAGCTGGCAGTGGCGCGGGACAAAGCGCTCGCGCTAGGCCAGCGGCCATTAAAAATCAAATCATTGGAACAGTCACCTCATTCTCAATCTTCGGCTGGTCGCCGCGTAACATTTGGTGGGAGGTGCTGGGGAATCATTGGCATCATGGTCCTGGAGCTTCGGCATCCTGCGTCAGCAGTGGTCGTCGACCGTGAGTCCTTGGACTGCGTTGCTCGACCGTACTCCAGCCTTTCAGACCCGAACCTACCTCGCCCAGACCACTCGACACGACGAAGAGAACCCGACGCAAGGACCCGACCTGCCGACCCCCACTGACCCGAGACGCCGCCCACACGTGACGCCACCGTTCTCCTGCCAATACCATTCTGCGCTTCCTGGGGTCTCGGCCGTCCTCTCCTGGCGACCAGCGGCCCGGAAGCTTCGTGGACCAGGAATCATTCAGCCATCTCCTTCATCGTGGTGGCCAGCCCCTCACCACTTTCTCCTTTCTGTCCAACCATCCTCCCAGGCTCATCACCATTTCACGCGTCTCTTGGTCACCGATCGGGACGATGGCTCGCTGGCCCCCGGTAGTGTAACGAAGAAGACGAAGCTGGCACTGGCGCGGCACGGAGCGCTCGCGCTAGGCCAGTGGCCATTAAAAATCATCTCATTGAAACAGTAATTTCGTTATTCTTCGGCTGGCCGCCACGTAACATTATGTTGAAACAGAAACAATGAAAAGTACTGTTCCAACCAGAGCCACTACAATTTCTAACCGTGTGACGCATTACGACGATCGTGTCGTGTGCACTCGCACCACCGAAGCTTTAGTGCACACGAGTAGCAACGCGGTATGTTATCACCATAGACGACTTTTGATGGAACATCCCATTTATTTTTTTTAAACTAAAGCGAATGTTTTTTCTCTTCACACGCGGTGCTTTTTGCAGAAAAGATGCTTTAACAAAAACACTTAGCTACGCAGCTGATCATCATTTTACATTATTTTCATGTGCACATGCCATGAGTTATTTTCTGCATTGGACGCGCTTTGACGGCATTCTTTATAAACGTTTGCTTAGGGAACAGCTGTATACTAGGTCAAACGTAATATCTGCGCTTGGAGCCTAAGCGGCTGGAATCATCAAATCTTCAGAAGACTTTTTCCATCTTCCCAAACCTTAAAGCTGTTCGTAAAAAATATCAGCGGCTGTAACAGAACTTAGACGACTGAGCGACATTCCAAGCTTCGAGCATTGGCCAGTTTTTTTTCCTTCATGTCTTCTTGTTCAGGTCAGGCAGAAAATGTTTCTGCAAATTATGTAGCATAAAAAAATTCGCTTTAAATTTAATATTAAACCAAGGAATTCCTCAGCATGGCAGTGAACGCTGGCGACACCGGTACCCGCACAAAAAATGGCACAAATGACTGAAGCTGTGCAGGAGTGAAAAGGTGTAAGCCAAAATGGAGAATGAAAACGAAGCCATTTGAAAGGCACCAGATATCAAAGCAGAGGCTCTGCGTTTTGCTGCGCTTTGCTGTTCGAGTGGGGTGCAGACAACTTGCAGAGATTGCAGCTCAGCTGTAATTTGTCGTGTCTGGCGATGCACTTTGTTGAAGGGGCAAAAACGGTCTGATATCCGCCTTTTTGCTCTGGAAGGGCTTCACTGTTACGCCATCCTGCTCCCACCTGCGTTCAAATTGAGACGATGCTCTTTCTCTCTCTCTCTATGGCTATATTTTTGACCTACGGTAAGCAAACGCCTTACCAGCCATCGATCGGCCCCTACGTATCCTGGCCGCCCTTTCGCTGACCAATGATCTGCGACCCTCCGCCCACTACAACAGGGCGCTCAGAACACTGTGAGCGTCAGAAGGAACAGCTCATTGTTTCTTGTTAGTCCAGTATAGCTAGTCGGTATCAGTGAAAGGTACGTGAGATAAACACTCCCGGCAAAGGTGGAATATGGCTGGCAGTGCTTTCCGTTTTGTCAAAGTGGACAGTTTCCTTTCACGATTGTGACCAGGGCCGATGATTGCATTCAAAGGGGATGTGTTTTTTAAAAAGAAAAGGCCGGAAAAAGTTTTGTTAGGGTAGAAAAAAAGAACTTCGTTAACCACGGCTGGTACATGCGATGCGCTTGCAAGCAAAAGGGGATAACACTAAGCAAACAGCTCTTCGAGCACGCTTTATACTGGTACCGATATGTAAGTATGGACTTCAGTTCAGAATGCTGCGCAGCGTATACAAAGAGTAAAATCATCTGTGGATGGCCTGTGCTATTCTGTCTAAATATACCGAATTAGCAAACACTTCATGGGCTATAGGCCGTTTGACTGAAAAGCCTCTATTATCGTCTCGAACGTTTATGTTTGTTAACAGTAACCAGCCGAAAAAAAAACAAATATATAATGCGCTTGTTGCAGCTGCCTGTTTTTGCATCTAACTGGTGAACAAACATTACACAGATTCAACCTAAGGTTCCAACGCTAAGATCACGTTGCTCTGAACAAAAAAGCGTTGTCTATCTGGTCTGCGAGATCAGGTGCAGGCCCGAATTATGCTCTGCACAAAATGCATAGAGCATCTACTGCAGCTTAGAGATTGTAAAACGGCCTGCCGGCACTGGCCAGGGCATTTGACGGCCCAGCGCAGCACTTAAAAGATGCGTAAGCGTTAATTATCTATGCGTTGCGCTTGACTGCACGTTACCCAGTGCGTTACTTAAGCGTTGTTGTGTTTGGTTACTATGATGGCTGAATTTCATTCGAGCAAGGTTTCCTGCTGTAAGATGTTGACACCGGAAACTACCTCGCACATGTTGCTTCATTTTCTTCTGTATTTACTACAGCACTGTTTGAGTACTAACAGCCGTAACGCGTGCTTGAATGGTATGCTACGACCATTATCAACAGGACAAGTGTTCAGTTCCATCCGGAGTATCTCAACAGAGAAAATAATTTTATCAAAAAGCGCAGATTAAGTGCTAAGCATATCCGGCGCTTGGTTGACCAGGACGAGCTGATCTTAGAAATCTACGTAATTGGTAGGAAACATTCTGCGCTTTAGTAGTATCCACCGCTGTAGAGCCTACACAGGCACAAGAACGCGCAAACCCTTAGGTTTCTTTATGGTGGGTTCACACCTCGGCTTTCACCCTACGCAGTGATTCGAATGCGCCGCCGCAGAGATGCTGCGGCTCTCACCCTGGGTGCGCACATACCACTATTGCGGAAAGACAAGGGGCGAGTATGCTTCCTCTTTGGTTTCTTATTGGCTAGGTGCCAGCGACCGGTTCTTCCGTCGTCCGAAATTGGTTCCATACAATACACAATTTCAGCCATGTTTTCCACCCTGAGGTGAGCCCCTGTGCCAGATTTAAGTCGCTCTTGACATGAAGTGCTTTTTCATGAACATACAATAACTTGAGTTCTATGTAAGCGGTGTGCAGGTTCCTTAACGTTTAATAGCAAAGGGAGGACTTTAGTTAGACGGTGGTAAATATAGCACCCAAGCGAATTTCATACTGCATCTGGCGTTTAAGGACTCTTCAAAGCGCTTGCAATAACATCCACATCCTGTAGGCTTGCAACGCCTAAAGTATATTTCAGAGCTGCAGAAGTTTCCGAGACAAGCAGATATTAGCGTGATGCTCCAGCGTATACCGCACTGAGGTGAAATATAGCGCGAAGAGGTGCGGTGCACACAATACCATTCAGCACTACGCTAAATTCCGGGAAAGAATTATTGTCATCTCCATAGGCTTTAAAAAATTGCTGGTGGTTTCGCTCTGGTTAACCCTGGTCGAAAGCGAAAAACTGCATTTATACACAAACTATTTACACATTAAAAAATGTGTACAGGTTGTGTAAATAGTTGTTGTATATTACCTCTCCCCCATCCTCTCTTCATATCCCCTCAACTCTTTAATTTATTTTCTCCATTCCGCCCGCTATCCTTTATTTCCGCTGCCCCAGCTAAGGTGCTTCAGTATCGATGGCAGATGCTGGGGCTAGCAAAAATATCATCCTTCCTTTTTTATTATTTTAATAAACCAATACTACATCTGCTAAAATGAAAAATTGGTCTTTAAGGAAAGGAAACGGCTCAGTAAGTCTCACTTATCTCGGTGGACACCCGAACCGCGCCGTAAGGTAAGGGGCGAAGGTGACAGTGAAAGAAGAGAGAAAGAGGTGCCGTAGTGGAAGGCTCCGGAATAATTTCGACCACCTGGGGATTTTTAACGCGCGCTGACATCGAGTAGCACACGGGCGCCTTTGTATTTCGCCTCCACCGAAATACGGCCGCCGCGGTCGAGTTCGAAGCCGGGAACTCCGGATCAGTAGCCGAGCGCGCTGACCACTGAGCCAGCGCGGCATCTCCCTGTCGAGCGGCTGTCGGTTTCCATAGATAGCCATACTGACGCACACACACAGCAGCAGGATTTTTTTATTTGTTAAACATCTTGCTTTCTTCGAAACAACAATAAAGGTGTTTACACAAGACGGTATATATTTGATATAGCTCGGCGATATTTACAAGTGTATTATTGCTCGTTGTATGCGGAGATATGGAACCAAACCCGTTTCCAAAAGAAGCGCAAGCCCTGCAGATAATTTCAGAGATCGAAATTGAAAAAGAAATTGTTTTTTGGGGCAAAGGTAATGACGCCTGTCTCACATTGCGCCATTTTCTTTTCTTAAAACCAGCTTTCATTTCTTTTCGCATACGGCGCGATTCGGGTGTCCACCAAGGTACGTGAGAGCGGCAACGTTAGCGTTGCTTAGCGCGGTGCTCGTCAGATTGGTAGCCACGTGCTCTCCACGGCATGGGTCGCATCAATCACACCTATCGTTTTGGTGAACGCATCAAAGTGCATCGGCGTTTTATGGAGAACCCACTTTCATGACCTCCGCATGCGATGCCGGCAGACACTTTACCACTTATTCGAAAGTCAAAGGTCAAGGTTAAAGGTCAAAGGCGGAGATGGTGTAACAGCCGCTGGTGTCGCTGTTGTAGGCGACGTCATGTGTCGAACCTGACTACCACCAGTTACGCTCATGGTTTGACCTCTACCCATTCTCAAGGTTAAACTTGCCGCCACGGACACTCCTAGCTACATTCAAGGTCTAACTTGCGGCCCTGCTAACGGATCGAAAAGTTGGCGTAGTGAAGCTTTTCGCTTCAAAACACTGCTTCATTTCCTGTGCATGTCATGCCTGTGTTACATGTGGTGATTATGCACCTGATCACTCCCTCTTTTGCTTTTATATTCCTCTTCCTTTTGTACCAGCGGACGGTAGCAAATCAGTGTCAGTAAAGCAGCTGAATGGGCTAGTTGGTTTTGCATCTTGGTGAAAAAACAGCGCACAAGCAGACACAGACAGAAAGAAGGGGACAAGCGCTGATCAGTACACCCTTGTGAACAACCTCCCTGCCTTCCATCTGCCTCTTCCTTTCTACAGGCATCAGCACACTGCAACCAGACATGACCTCTGCGACTGTAGGCATCTGGTTCTGTTGAAGCAGGCTTCCTGCGATGCTAGGCATTGGCTCTTGCTAGTCAGATAATTTTTTTTTCTGAATACCTCGAAAGTTTAATTTTGAAAATAACAGCGTAGAAAACGAGGACTTCAAGGGTAGAAAACCCAGAAGAAGCGCTGTCATGCATTTCTGGTGATACATTTTTAAAAATGTATCAAACTCGCCCGCCTAGTTATGGTGTTTAATTTTGAGCCCGGCATCGTGTGAGCGGGGCGCCTTAAAACATGTTCAGCTGTACGGGCAAAGTTTTTGGACGACCGCACAGTGCAAACAACATTTAAAGTTCAGTGAAAGTAATTTTACAGTAAGCACCGGCTAGAGAATGAAACGAAATAAGGTAGAGTTGAGGAAAACGCAAGAGAAAGTACTGAGATAAATGGGTTGGATGAGGACCGTATGTACTCTATTTGCAGCATTTCCTAATGGGCACAAAACATCTTTGGTTCCTCAAAATGTGATCGTCCGAATAATGCTTCCATGCTCTCATGGTTTTCGCGTGAAATACTGGAGCATGCTTGGGCTGCGCATTCTCTAACAGAAAAAAAACACTCCATATCCATTCTTTAGCCCACCTTTTATAGAACTACCGGTTGGCGAAAAGAAAGCTGAATTGCTTTCCTCAGTAGCCGTATGGCTGCTCTTGGGTGGTTGTCAATGAGTACTTACCCCCGTATTGCTGCCCGCTTTTGTTTTGCAGCTCAGTGGATTGAGCGGTGTGTACTGTGTGTCTTTTGTATGAGATCGATGATAACATAAAAGGGGAATCAAAGAAAGAGCGGTTTGTGCTCTCTTGCGAGACTAATCTGTTTCCTTGCAGGGACCCGCGGGGCCAGCGCGGGCTAAGTGGCGAAGAAGATGAAGTGCCTATAGCACACACCAGCACACGCCAGCATGGCACCGGCATGTGCCATGTCACGAAGGCAACAACCACAACAACAACATGCCATAGGTGTGTGCCATCTTTTGAAAGGCTAACAACAACAACAGCTACCGTATGCATGCAAGGCACCCTGGCCAATCCCCCGCTGTGGGTGCGTGCCACTCCACCAGCTGAAAGCAAACAACCAGAACAACACGCCAGAGAGAACGCAGGGCCGCATAATTCTTTACTCTCAACAGTACTTGCAAACACGGACAGAAATTTAAAAAAATTTATTTTTAGCACCTCCTTTGATTTGGGGCGGTGCCGAGTGCCACGTTGCCTATATGAATTGAAGCGAATGTTTTTCGTATTTTTCATTTTTACTTTGGGTCCTATTTTGTTTATTTCTTTTTCATTGAAGAATAATTTTTGTTGTTTAAGCCACGTTACATTGCTCTCTGCGATAGTTCGTGCAATTTCTCAACTCTTGCTTTTACGCCACCCTGCTTTTACGCCACCCTACGCCACCCTCAACGCTTGCTTTTACGCCTCCAGTCTTTTCTTGCTCTTTTTTACTCCTTATGTGCTACTTTTGCTGGCACTATCGCTAACACCGTCCGGAAGTAAAAGGGCTAATTCTCCCCGCTTCTAGTGTTTTGTTACCTCGAAGTGTTCGGTTCTAGGATGATTTTGATTCCAGCTTGTAAAGTCTTTTTAAATAGATCATATAAATAAAAAGCTGCATCACTCCATTAAATAGCATGTTTAAGAGAAAAAGAAAGTTGTGAGGCGTAGTGAAATAGCACGGCATTTCTGAACAAGAAAGACTGCAGGTCGAAAGCCCTTGTTCTGATAAGTTTTGTAGTCGGGTTTGAAATAAAGAAACAAGATTGAACATCACGGGCATCTGACTTGAGTGTCCTCAATTTTAGATTGCATTATTCTACTCACTGGAGACAGAGAGAGATAAAAAAACATATATTTTCCTACCCCGGTCTTTTAAGTAGAAATCGCCGTTGAAATACCTGTGTGGAGAGCCAGGATGCGACATCGCAAGTTTTCGTACTGTAGCCGTTAAAGAAAGGAATGACCCATAATTAATACCATATAAATTATCTACCGTCTCCTCTGGTGTGTGCTATCTTTTAGGTTGCATTTCGAGATACTTCAGAACAAATATCTTGGCTTAAAACGTCGTACAAGTTGGAAGACTAAACCAGGAAAGTCGGTACTGTACCGCTCAGAGATCGGAACTGAGTGTCAGGATCTGCTTGAACATTTCTCTATTTGAATGCACCAACAGCATGGCCTCGTCTAACTAAGGCATAAAGCACAACGTCCAACACTTACAGCGCAATTTGCTGCATGTCGCCAGTGTTAACTGATGAAAGGTCTGTCCATGTATGTAAGGAGTAGTACCTAAAACATGTAGGAAACACTGCTTAAACGCATCCACACTAATGCGAAGAGGCCCTCCCAACTCAACCGCTCAACACTCAACCACTTTTTGAGTCAGCCAGCGGTGCATCTGCAGTATCGATTTCTCTAGGAACATGAGCATGAAAACGGGAGAAGGGATGAGACGTGGAGAGGAGCAATGATGAAGCGCGAGGATGTGGCTAGATTGGACACATGGCAATGCAAGTGGCGCTCTCAGGCGCTAAATTCAGCTGATTCCGCCTGTAGGCGTCGTGTTTGCATTCTATCACGATTTACAACCAACGACGTGAATACCGACGAGAAATACCCCCACTAAGCTGCACTCTCTATTCGTGTTACCGATAACCGTAATCGTGCTTTCAGTTTATCATTTTATTCTCAGGCGTGCGTGGGGACGCATTTAAGATATTAGGTCATATGGGAGTATGTCTGCATATCCTACGGGGAACAAATATGCGCTCGTGAGCTTCCTGCCATGGAGCGACGCCTGTCCTGCAGGGACATGAGAAAAGGGTGTCGATTAATCAATTCTTTTTTTACTAATTTCTGAGTAGGATAGAAGGTTTGTGGGTTTGGAAAGGAAGGGGTACAAGAGTTGTGCAGACAGATTAAAAATGGTTTGTGCTTGACATGCTCTTGCTCTTTGGCCCTCAAGTCCGGAGGCTTAGCTTGGCCTCCGAGGCGAAGATAGGCTCACGATATACGTGATGTCCAATTCGGAATATCCAGTGTTTTCAGATGTGTACTTGCGAGAGATTGTATCTGTCATTTTCTCAGCAAATGTGCAACAAGGCGCCACCAGATGAGTGGTGTTTAGTCTATTTATTTTCACCTGGAGCACGTCGTAGTTGGCGGGTCAGGATGCTTTGTCTTTTCGTATTTTCTGCGCCTTTTTTTATTGCATTACTGTTTAGTACGGGCAGCTTTGAATGCAGCAAAGCATTCGCAAAGCAACACATCGAGTACAAAGTCAGGGTCCGGATGAACTCGGAAAGGTAGCACATCTTTCGAGACAAGGCGAGAGGAAAAGTAAAAGCAAACATACAGTGCATTTTCTACGCTTTGTAACTTCAAAGAGATGGGTGATCTGCGCTAAAATTTGCTGTGTCAGTGGCAGTACCGTATAACAGCAACACAAACGAGTTCTCTAAGCACCCGTAGTGCCTTTTCACGCCTCACAGCAGTGCTTACAGGCGTCAGATTGCGCTCTGTTTCGAAGCAATTCATGGCATGTGTCATGTGACTTGGCTAGGTCGAAATAGCCTAGTCGAATGGCCTGTCTCTACTCGTTCAGAATGTTTTCTCGCGTATGTAGCGGCGCATGGGGCTGACGGTGCCAGTTTTCAGGCGCGCAGTGGAACAGTTCGCCACCTGGGCACTAAAGGACGCTTACACAAAGGAAGGAAACCTATTTTGTCTTTTCCTGAGTTATTTGTCATCGTCGAATAAACATTTCAGTTAAGAAGCATGGCAACTTTTATGAAATGGGACTTGAATTGGAAGAAAACAACAACAAGGAGACTTCAGATAGAGGCCAAAAGACCAAGAACACGTGATAAAAATCATCCACGGTCATCATACTTTTCTTCCCTTTCCCGCTTGTGATTCTCTTCTAGACAAAAAAGAATACACAGTGAGGAGATCTAAGGCTTAGGCAATGAAGCGAGTCGTATAAACTTGGCTTGTATCGCCTACTCTGTATAAAAATGTTCAGAAGAAAAAAAAAAAGAAGCGCTCACGTCGTCCACAGCTCCTTCATCTTTTCTGCAATTCAGATGAGGGGGCTCGTCATCTGGCTTCTCCAAGCAAGCACCTTCGCCTGAGTGCGTCTCGGGGCAGGCAGGTGTTTATCCGCAAAGGCAATGACTTGCTGGCGTGCTAGTGTCTGCAGGAACCCCGGTGAGCGTCATCGTCTACACTATGGATCGAGTAAGTTTCCTCTTATCGAGCTTCCTTATTGGACACATCATGCAGATTTCTGCCCGGGGAGAGAACCAAAGCTATTTTTAAGTTGTTTATCTTTTCGCTGTACCGTTATATAGCATCCTTTTGTGTAGCCGTTACCATTCTTTCTGCGTTCTGGTCTACGCTACTCAAATCGATCGCTGTATCCTTTGCTCATATTCACTTTTCAGGCTGGTATCTAGGTGTAGCGATTGCCAGCAGTGGTGCTTTTTTTATTGCTCTATATACTGAATTCAGCCAGAAAATAAACTTCCGCCTGATAGAGGACAATTTAAATATATGATTTATCTCATACGGATCGCCGCTTCAAAGCGTTCTACTGATCTTTAGCCCCCGGGTACTAGTCTCCCTTTTTGCCGCCCGTGGCCTTTGCCGAGTAGGATGTCGAGGCTGAGAAGCCATGTGACCACCTTGCACTGGTTAGTGTCACACGAATACGCGCAATGTTGTCGGAAGAATACTTCGTGTAAGTAAAAAAAAATTGTTGTGCGACCATTCTCGACAGCAGTACTTCATAACCTGAATTACACAACCCATGGTTGCTTTGTTGTCTAAAATATATAACGTTCTTGATGTGCGCGGTCTCTTCGGAATGAATTTGCATTCTTTAGTACATTACACAGCACGACTTTCTTTTCCGAGGGCTCCCGTAGTACGCAAGAGCCACCTTCTGCAGCTATCTCAAAATCCACTTCGAAAGTGTGTTCAGTCTACCTTTGTTATATCGCTTTTTATTCCTTCTCTTTCTTTTTCTTCAGATATTTTTTTTTTGTCCTTCACAGCTAGCTTTTTTATTGAGTGCGCCAGTGTAGACTACAAATATAGACCGCTCTATTAAGTCGCAACATTTAAGATGTGCAATCTCTACCACGTCAACAGCAGATAATTGGAGGGTAAGAGGAGAGAAACTACTTTTATTTGAGGCCAGCACTAGCGGCTGCTGAATAGGCGCGTTTGCTCCCCACGGAGAGGTTGGCGATCCACAGAGCCGAAGCGATGTCAAGCTTTTTAAAATAAGTGAGAAATTAAGGACTTCAGGCCCTATGCCATCGTGTAATGAATTTTGATATTTGAACGAGTGTAGTGAGCACGTATTGTAAGTGCATGCTACAGGCCGCAGCGATAGTGTAGATGTAGAGCATCCACCTCGCATGCAAGAGAATCGCGGTCCGAATCCTGGGCCCGCGCAATTCACCACCGTATACAAAAAAAATCTGCCAGTCAATAGAATTGAATAACCAGGTGCGGGGTGTGGCCTGATCCCGGCAATCAGAGGTGACGCATTCTTTCACAATATTAGGATTCTGCCACACTTGTAGCGTACATGGCCACCACTTCCTATACCAATACAAAAAAAAAATGCCCTAGCGCGCCATAATAAACTGGGTGCGCAACTTCATCTTCGTGGCATTAAGCGGTACCCTCTGCATTCACATTCCACCAGCCAAACTCTTGCCGAGAAAGCAAGCAAGTGGCACGCGTGTCCCTTACCCAAAGATAGATTTTCCAGAAGCAAGCCAGTATTGAAGCGCTTGGCGTTCGCATGCTGTAGGTGCAACGTTGACGCCACCCACCTTCTGCGTACGCACTCACCCCGAAATGGCCAGTAATTATCGTTGTTCTGTCCAGGGGGTGACCGGCGGATGTGAATTGCCCTGCACGCTGCAACGCGGCATCAGTGCGGAAACGGGAATCAGAGCTGTTTGGAGGTTGGGGTGTGCTGGTTCATCTCTTCGCTGTATCTTTTGCAGATGCTGTGTGGGTCGCTTTCTGCGGAGTATGTCTAACGCTTTCGTACTTACTGCCATTTTATGACCGCCGGAAAATCGTAAAAGGACGAGAGCTCGGCTCGCGAAACTATCCTGGCTAGCGCCAGTTCTGTTGAGGATCACGTGAAATGCAAGAACCGTGGTCCTAGCTCTCTTCTGTGTGCCCGATTGTGGAAGAGTCAGTTATCCCGCCAGAAGGTACGGGGACGCCGAATGTCCACGGCACGGTAACTGATCGATCCTTTGGGGCATCATAAAGCGAAATAGCTGACCACTATATATAACAGCGTGCGCTCTACTGCGCGCAGTGCTTATCACACGCGCAGGTTCTTCCTCACCTGCAATATGCTGCAACTACATCATGCTCTATAGAGTAAAGATTCTTCTTCTTTGCTATTTAGCCTCTTGGTACGCGAATCTAGGTTCTCTGGACTAGATGCAAGAGCTCTTAGCCATTTCGTCACTGGTACGAGTGAATTGTGTGCTGCCACCGGAATAGTGATAAATTCTTGCTTTTGCAAACCAAGCTTTATTCTGGTCAAGTAGGAGAAATATTATACTTTCCTAATCAAAACGGATTAATATTTTAGTATTCCTTCTTTGGTTCAACCTGTTACAATTTTTATGAAGAGGCTACGGACACAACGAGCCCTTTTATATTTTTGCACCTGCCTAGAACCAGCGTAGACTGAGGTAGGAACCACAGCTGAGAGTCCAAATCTCACCTCATAAAGTACTAAAGGTGATATAAATTATTCCAGAACCCTCCACTGGGACGTCACTTGTAGCCATGCATCACTTCCGGGCGTTAAATTTCACAATTTACTTTTTGTTTGCTACATATACGCGCCATTAGGTTTCTCCAAGGTTGTCTGTCAGAACACATAGCAATGTTCTCTCGCGACAGTGGCTATCTCTTAGTTACCATTATTAGCATGCTAAAATTACCTGCGGTTTGTTCTTTCGGTTCTTGTAAACCTTTATTGTCCAACTGCTACCAGAAGAAAATGCGTAAGATAACGTGGAAGTCAACATAACATCAGAGTCAATCGCTAAGGAGCGCTAACGCGTTCGCGGTGCGTGTGCCACTAGCCTGCTGTATCACCATATGTCCAGTGGCTTTAGTTATTCACCACTTGGCATTAATAATTTAAGCTATTCACAGTAGTTTCTGGCAGGAGAGAATGAATCATTGCAGAAGGCTCCTCTTCCAGGCCTCCCGGTGGAGGGGGGGCTTTCGATTCCTTGCCACCGCGATTCAGACCTTAGATAAATTTCGCTCAGAAGCGCAGCAGCGCAATTGATGCGGCGCTTCTCAGAGAGAGCAGGCGCGTAATTGCTGGCTAGGCCTCACTGGTGTGTCTATATAAAAGATTGAAGTGAATCGCAGTCGCGCCAACAAATAAAGTTTTTCACCATCGAGTAACCAAAACCGGCACTAAGCTGCGCTGCCTCGTGTTGTGAGATTTATACGATAGCGTTCCTGTATGAAAAATTATCTTTAGTTTTTTTTTCCTGAGCACTACTGCTCGACTCAGATTGGTATCAGTCTTCATGTGCATTCTCGGTAGTGAAGTCCACGTGTGCGCTTTGGCTTTCGCGCTCCTCTTCCTCGGGCGTGTAAGAGTGTAGTGGCGGATCGTTTGAAAGCGCTAAGGTTCTTGTTGCGGTCTCAATATTTCATAAGGCATAGGAAATTAGTTTTTTGATGTACTAAACCAAAAGACAAGTGTAAAAGTCTGCCAAATTTTGGAGCCTGCTTGCTTCAGACGATGAGACATTTACGCAATTAACATATTGTTGATGACTGATACGAGATGACTGATGGCAATGAGATATGGATTTAATGGCCGCTTTCCAAGCCGAGCGCTCCGTCTCGGGCCACTGCCAACTTCGTCTTCTTCGTCACACTACCCGGGGCCACCGAGCAATCGTCCCGATCGGTGACAAAGAGACGCGCGAAGTGGTGATGGGTTTCAGAGGATGGTGGGACAGGAAGCACGAAGTGGTGAAGTGCTGGCCACCACGATGAAGGAGATGGCTTAATGATTCTTAGTCCGCGAAGTTTTCGGGCAGCAGGTCACCAGGAGCCGAAGGCCGCGGCCCCACGACCTGCCCTACGGCATGGGCACGGGAATGGTGTCGCGTGTGGGCAGCGTTTCGGGTCTGTGGGGTCGAGTCCTTGCGTCAGGTTCAGTTCATCGTGTCGAGTGGTCTGCGCGGTGGACGGGGCGAGGGAACAACGGTGAGATCGGTTCGGATCTGAAGGGCTGGGGCACGGCCGGGCGACGCAGACCAAGAACTCACGGCCGACAACCACGGCTCCCGCATGAGCCGAAGCTCCCGGACCAGAATGGGGATGAACTCCGCACCTCACACCAAATGTTACGTGACGGCCAGCCGAAAAATGAGACGAGATGACTGATGGCAAATGAGACGGTTTTAATGGACGCTGGCCAAGCGCGAGCGCTCCGTCTCGGGCCACTGCCAACTTCGCCTTCTTCGTCACAATATCTTCTTTCTGAGGAGGAAGACAACTTGAAAGGTATAAATAAACACCAACGCGTAAAAATAATTTGCACTCATCCTCTTCAATTTCTCGAAAAGTATAATCCGGGAATGCATTGCGTGCCTGGGTTGACGTTTGCTATAGCACTCGCTCTATTTATCCTCACTTAGGGACCATCCTGCTGCAGTCAAAGGCTTAGTAGTGCCTCCCGAACTCGTGATTTCTCAGTTCTGGGTGTTTCAGAGAAGGAGGAGGAGGAGGAGGAGGAGGAGGAGGAGGAGGAGGAGGAGGAGGAGGAGGAGGAGGAGGAGGAGGAGGAGGAAAGGTGTGGAGGTTAACCGACAGATGAAACCAGTTTGCTACCCTGCACGGGGGGAAAAGGTTGAGGTGATATAAAGGTATGCTGTATCTTTCGTACCTGGTACCTGCGCTGCTTCCGACTGCGGCCGGAGCATATCGAGCGATATATGGGCTTCTCTACTGTGGTTGAACATGCGAACTATGCTAGTCATTCTGATTACCATGGCCCCGAGGATTCAATAAACAAAGGCAAAATTTGGTCACGAGAAGCCGCTACTCTGAGCAATGAGATTACACACTACGGAAGAGAACGGCAGTACGACTTATGAAATTTTTCTCAGCGTCGCACTCTACAATGTTTGGGAGCTAATAAACTGCCACAATCAGGCAACCCATAAGAGCATATAATAAACTAGGCGTTCAGGCATCGCAACGAAAAACGTAATTAAAACATTAAGCATTTGAGGAATACGTATGACCAGAGAAACAGTGCCCTGAATTTCTAAAGAAGGAAAGCGATCGAGATATTTATCTCTGACTTATTAAAACTGTACTATTCACAGCCAATCACGTAGGTCTCGATGATTACTTAGGGCCCAACTGCCAAGACTCGCTCGTCTTCCAAAGTGTCATAGGCTAGGCAAATGATTTACCAGATGTCTCAGGGAAGACTAAGTAATTCTCAAAAATTAGTTTTCTGAGGTAAAAAGTTGGATTTTCTGCATAGTATTGACAGTGTTGGCGGACACCACAAAACAAGTCTATCGTCTTAAGTACTAAGCCGGTTAATTAATTGTTTATTAAGTTTTTAACTATTACAGCTAGGTTCGTAGTAGCGAATAGAAATTTGAAGCTGGTCGGTAGTAATAACCATATCAGTTTTTTGAATTTATAAAACGCGATTACCCTTGACGCTGTGGCTCGACCAAATTCTCATTTCACTAGTTACGTGCACTGGAAAGGATGCATTGCCTCCACGCATTTCCAAAGCACGTGCATTTTGGCACGATGTAGCCAAATTTTGTTGAGCCATAACGCCGACGATAATCGCCGCGTTTTTCAAATTCTAAAATCTCCTATCACTTTTACTAACGACCGGCTACAAATCTCTAATAGCATCCATTTGCTTAGCTTTGTGATAGCTAAAATTTAATTATCACAAATTTATTAACCAGCTGACTACTTAAGTCAATTCGCCGACATTCCGGTGTCCGCCAACACTGGTAATACTATGCCGCAGAAGCCACATTTTTACCCCAAAAAGCCTATTTTTGAAAATTACTTAGTCTTCCCTGAAACACTTGGTATTTTCTGATGACTGTCCTCTGCTGCCTCTAAATAGGATGAGAAAAAGTGTCTTTGTTAACTGCTAAAGAAAAGACGCCTGTTTTTCAGCAGCGGGCCTCTGAAAAAATACGGGCTATTACGAGTAGTTTCCGCCATAACTTGAATCGTGCTAATTTTTTGCGGCGTTCACTGCAGAATGCCTTCTCACTTCCTCCTTCCATTGATCAGTCCCTTCATTTGACGAACACTTCCTAATGATGTCACAGAGAATCTTTTTTTTAACGTCTTTATTTCTGCATAAAATAGGCCTAGCCTTGCGGCAGAAATGAGGGGCTTCATGGTGGTGGAGGTGGGGGAGGGGGAGGAGGGCCGGT
Organism: Amblyomma americanum; assembly: GCF_052857255.1. Lineage (NCBI taxonomy): Eukaryota > Metazoa > Arthropoda > Arachnida > Ixodida > Ixodidae > Amblyomma > Amblyomma americanum. The sequence continues at coordinate 46,554,237 of NC_135502.1, forward strand.
CTCCACTTCTTCTTCGAAGTGGGGTGGTCCTGTGTGTGATACAGAGCATAGTGGGAACCTTTCTTTTCTTTGTAAACCCTCCGAGATCCTTCCAAGTTATCGCATTGACTTGAGATGATCGCCTCTGTTAAGACGAGAGATATTCAGGGATGCTTCCCACCACAATAAGAGTGTAAATGTGTTTTCCTCAAATTCCCTTCATCCCATCCTCCCCCGACAGAGGGCGTTGGGGCCTGCCTGTCTGTTGAGAGCCAATTGTCTAGACGACGTTGTTACCGCTATCGGCCTCTCTCCACAAAAGGCAGCGCCTGGCCTCTGCGATTCCTTCCTGTCTTTTCGCTTGCTGTTCCTCTGCTTGCATTTACTTGTGCTTCCAAGTGTTTACTGTTCGAAGCTCGTGCCCTACCTCTCCACATTGTCTGTTTTTTTTCTGGGGACCACACTTTCTGTACTCGGCCCGCTTTGTGCGTGACCGGTTACTTTACTGCTGCCCGCTAACACCGGGAAACCGAGGCACGTCTCACCGTAGCCCACTCGCAGTAGGCCTAATCAGTTTTTCTGGAACCATCCCTTTCCTGGGCCTGTCTCACGCACGTTAGCCAGCACGCGACAGCTGTGCTGATGCGCTTAGGGCTGTGAGCATCGATCCGAAAGCAAAATACTAATTTTACTAATTTACACTACTAAAGCACGCATGTCCAATGATGTGTTGATACAGAGCATAGTGTATAATATGTGAAGTTAGTTCTTGAAAGGGGTCAGAAGATATGGTATAATAAAAAAATGAATATTCGTTTTGAGATGTGCACAAGCGAAAGGAGTTAAGCTACATATTTCAGGACAGTGCTTTATAGCCGCAGTGTTGCAACCCTGTCTTTATTCTGCACACTTGCGCAGAAGGACAATCTAACGGCTCCTTTCATTTCGAAGAAAACAATCGCAATGTTTGCTGAGTGGTCTTGGCTCTAAAAACAGCCCACAGCCCCGCCACTGGCCACATCAGAGAAAAACAATAACTATCAAATGCTACAAATATCGATAAAAAGAAAGATCAGAAAGTCGTGAAATAATTGCGAAACGAAAATGGAATATTAATGTTTCTGAAGCCCGTGCTCTGAAATCGAGATACACGGAAATAACAGACATGTTCCTACTTTCTTTTCGGAAAGGTTTGCAGGAGACGGCAATTATCATCTTCAGGTCGTCTGGATAGCTTGCCTACCATTTACCTGCAAGGAGGCGCAGCCGAGCGAGAAATTCTGTCAAGCCCGTCTGCCTCAGCCGCCCTTTTCGGACGCTCTCAAATGGTAATCTGCTTTTTCTCTTGATTCAAAGATGAGAGCGGGGTAGAAATGCACTTGTTGCGGTAGAGGGTGCAGACCGAGTGAAGAGGGATGCTTATGAGAGGCACGATTTTATTCAGCTCGACAGGTCGGCAGTGGCACTAGGCTTAGCATATCTGACGTGTAAACCTTGGCTTGTTGAAATCTGGGATTCACGGTCTGGCAGCTGACGAACTCACGGTTTGACAGCCAACGACCTCCAACGGGTATATTCTGGGTAGCTGCTCTCCTACAAAACCCACAGAAAAACAGCATGCGTTCGGGTACCGCGGAGATGAATTCTTTTGTGTTTTCATTCAATTCCTCAAATTATGGCGGCAGTTTCTGCTGGTACGTAACCTGAACTTGACACCCCCACTATATGCTACGACTCGCGCACTTCGGTGAAACCTGAGGATATTTGCAACATCACACTTATAGCTATCTTGGCGGAATGGTGAGAAGCGCTCGTAGAAGGATCGTAGTTTTGTGTCCCTGCTTGATGAGTACCTTGAGGTTATAAAAGATTCGAAAGGAAAAAATGACGTATCCAGGTAGGGTGTTGACTTTAACTTCTCAAGAAAGTTGCAGGTAGCATTTTAACATTTGTAACAATACAAGAGCGAAAGAGAAACTCAAGGTGATGCGAGATAAAAGCAAAAGACATAAGGAAAACACAATAGAACATTTAAACCCCCAGAAAGACATCAAAAGAAGTGAAGGTATTCTTCGTCAGTATCAGCGAAAAAATTGCAAAATGCAGACGACTAGAGCAGACGTCTGCATTCGAGCAAGTATCTCATTTCCTCTTCAGCCCTTGCCGCTGTCATCTTTTCACTTTGAAAACGGAGAAAAATTCAACGTGAGATAATAATCAAAGAAGGTTCTAATCTCAGTTACTCTTGGAAGGTGTCTGCTTGTGACAAGTTTAGAAGCACTTTTTTCAACATCAGATAAAATCCATTTTTTCCTGCGCGGAATAATTTCTTTTTTATAAAACCGACGCCTTTACTATGCACCTGCAGTCTCTGTTTCAGATTAACGCATTTATAATTTCTTGTTATTCCTCCTTTCTTTCAGAATTTTCAATCATTTGGCTTTTGATATTTACGTCAAGCGAAATAAAATGCCTCGGAAAAGAAAGTACAAAAGAGAGACGTGGAAACCCTCATCTACAAAAGAATATTTTGCACCAATCTCCAACGCTTTGCTTTACACTATTTGTTACTCTATGCGACTGCTGTCGTCAAGAACACTTCTTCACAAGCGCTGGTCACAAAATCGAAACGTTGCTTTTAACCAGCGTTAAGATTGTAAAAAGGCTTTTTTTTTTTGTCGGTAACCATGTTTGTGGTCGTTTTTTGTTTTGTTTTGTGTTAAGATGACTGGAGCTTTATAAGTGGAATCCTTCCAGAAAATTGTTATCTGTGATCTTTTTTCTTCTGCCAAGAATATGCATTAAGGTTACCCTTAAAATTTCTATTCATATCGTTGCAATGATCATGGTCATGTTTGTGCCGACTCAATGCGTAATATTTTTTTCGCTGGCTAGATTTTGGATTGCTGCTTCGTGAACAGCCAGGACTTTACCAGATAAATATTACCAATACCACATAAATATCCACTCAGGAAGCGTTACGTGAGAACGGACACAGAAAGCCAAAGTTATCAGCTATAATGAGACATCGCCCTCTTTCTCAGGTCAGATGAGAAACTCGGAAGAAACATGGAGGGTGTTTGCGTCATTTCTTATCATCAATAAGAAAAAAGAAACGTGACCCAGAGTAAGGAAACTCAGAAAATTGGGTGTGTTTGCCGACTTGGATGATAGATTTATTTAGACGACGCTATTTACACACTGCACAACGCGACCACAATAATATTAATAATAATAATTGTTTTTTTTTTTTGGGGGGGGGGAGGAAATGGCGCAGTATCTGTCTCGTATATCGTTGGACACCTGAACCGCGCTGTAAGAGAAGGGATAAAGGAGGAAGTGAGAGAAGAAAGGAAGAAAGAGGTGCCGTAGTGGAGGGCTCCGGAACAATTTCGTCCACCTTTGGATCTTTAACGTGCACTGGCATCGCACAGCACACGAGCGCCTTAGTGTTTTTCCTCCATAAAAACGCAGCCGCCGCGGTCGGGTTCGAACCCGCGAACTTCGGATCAGTAGCCGAGTGCCCTAACCACTGAGCCCTCGGCTACTGATAATAGTTCTTTGGCGTCTAAATATTGCATTAAATCGTTTACGCAACCATTCTTCATGGTTTATACTTTTCGTGACCTTGATGGCTTTACGGACCTAAAGAGGAGTCCCATGGTGAATGCGTGATGCTCATTTCACTATGACGAGAATAATATTTGCTGTAATAAACATCTGACTCTCTAAAGCAATCGCCAGTGGTAGTTGTCAGGGATTCTTCTACTTGGGCGCTTTCCACAGTCTCAAGTAACAGCCAAAATTATTAGCATATTTTATACGAGCCTACCTAAGAATAGGCGGCAATGTACCATCTTTGAAAAAGTAACCGAGCAATGGTGGTTTATTTCAATGCCGCCTAGAAAAAAAATTGTGGGAGCCCTTAAGCTGTGAATCTGTGTAAAGTAAGCCGAACCCTTGTCCTCACGTTTTTACACATTTTGTTCTTTTAGGGTGCCGTAAAGGCTCCGTTATACGGTTGAG